>NW_026526872.1:0-203000 GCF_024362965.1 Panthera pardus | reverse complement strand
ATGAGGCACCCCTTAACCAACTCCTTATTTTAGGCCAAAGGCTATTTTTTTCAATTCTTATATTAAATATGTGTATATATTGATATATCATAGTACATATTATTTTTCCCATATTAAATAATATTGAAATCAACACCATCATAAATCTTTGTCCACCTCTGATTATTTGCTAAGGTTAATTCCTAGAAGTAGAGTACTAGTTCAAAGGTTATATATATTTTTCATATACTTGATACAAGTTTTTCCTTCAAAAATTTTCTCAATTTACATGTTGTCAAGCAGGGAATTAGACTATCTATATTTGCCAACCATTCTAATTATTTTCATCTCAATATGTCATTTTGAAAGGAAAAATGGTTTATTACTTCTATTATTTTTTAAGTTTTTTTTCTAGAGAGGTTGAACATTTCTTTCATCATTACTGGTAGTTTGTGTTTTTTCATGTGTGAATTTCCATTCATAACCTATGCCTGTTTTACCATTGAGATGTTTTTTTTTTATTATTTTGTAAGAGTGCTTTAGATGATTATAATACTAATAATTTTATCCATTATATGTTATAACATATTATTTATGATATGCTCTTTTTTTTTAATTAACCATGATTTTGAACGTATGCTGTTTGCTTTTACAACCTAAAAACCCTAATGTAAGGAAAATGTTTATATATATATATATACAATATATTTATATATATATATATTTATATTTATATATATTATTTTAAATCATGGCTTTTCTTTAACATTTAGCTCTTAAAACCATTGAAAAGTATGAGGAAGTGTTCTTTTTTCATTTATTTAATTCTCTTCTTTCTAAAAGAAAATGGTGACATCTTTCTCTTCCTTTCCCTGCCCTGTTTTTTTTTTTTTAAGTTTATTTATTTTGAAAGAGAGAGGGAGAGCATCTCAAGCAAGATCCATTTTGAAAGCTCAGAGCCATGCATGGGGCTCAATCTCAAACTGTGAGATCATGACCTGAGGCGAAATCAAGAGTCGGACACTCAACCAACTGAGCCACCCAGTCGCCCCGTACACCCGCCCTTTTTGAACAATACAATTTTAGAGATATTGATGGACTCAAGAAAGGCAGGCATCTACGTGAGGTGGAAGCACCAGCGGCCCAAGCAGGGAGGGTATCCAAGCCCAAGAAGAATGAGAAGGGCAAATGTGTAAAAGGGTTATCCAGAGCAGTGTGGCAGAATGTAAGCAGGGTAAGGAAGCTAGCTGTTAAGGACAGCCTGCTATAGTCAAGCAGACTGCCACTGGGATGAGGAGGAGAAGAAAAATCGTGTCGGTTGATTGCCTGCCATGAGGTGTTGAAACCCAGGCTTGGTAAAGAAGGATCTTGCAGCGTAGCATATCCCTGTGTGGGGCATCAGAGTACAGGTGCTGACCAGGTGTAGAGCGTTAGAGCGCTAGTGGGATGAAGAGGGATCTCCAGGGGAGGGAATGGCAGCAGCAGTGGGAGATTTGTTCCATACTGGGAGATTAATCACATCAGTAAATTAAGGGTGATGGGGGTCAGTTATCTCATTATTAGAGAAGAGAACTACAAATTCAGAAAGGGAGAAACTAGTATGAATTCTTCAGTGGTGGAATGCTAACAGGTGTCAGTATGTGCTCATTGTTTTTAGATAGATAGAATAGATGATAGGTAAAAAGATAGATAGATAGATAGATAGATAGATAGATAGATAGATAGATATGTAGTAATGTGTGTGTGAATACACACCTAAAAATCTCTGCAGCCCTTTCCACAGAAAGAAAGAATCTGGGAACAGCAATAGCCTAACAGTAAGGAGGGCACCTAGCACGCAGGTCTTGATTCTACTAAAAGGAATCTGAACACCTTAGTTGAGGTAAGCTGAAAAGTGGCCCCCAAATATATCTGTATTCTGTTTTGATCCCACAGCTGGAGGAGAGAAATCATAAGATGGGATCAGAATATACTCTCATGTCAGAATGTAAAAGTGCTTAAAGAATGATAGGGACACATCAAAGGGACACAGGAGCCAGATCAAAGGGGCTCCTACCTCTCAATCTGGGACAATTTGAGCTTTTAAATAAATATAGAGGGGCGCCTGGGTGGCTCAGTTGGTTAAGTGTGCAACTTCTGTTCAGGTCATGATCTGATAGTTCACGAGTTCCAGTCCGGCGTCAGGCTCTCTGCTGTCAGCACAGAACCTTCTTGGAATTCTCTGTCTTTCTGCCCCTTCCCCATTTGTGCATGCATGTGTGTGAGCACCTGCCCCCTCAAAAATAAATACAAACATTAAAAAAACAAATAAATATAGAAACAAATTATAACCATTGAACAAAATAGAGTACCATGAATCTATACCAATATAAATAAATAAATGAATAAGTAGAAAGTTTGATGGAGAACAGAATATTTTTATTGTTCCAAAGTACCTTCCCGACAATATTTATAAATTACAAAAGGAAAAGTGATAACTTTAGAATGGAATAACCCGACCAACACCACTTTAATCAACTTATCAAAGGTATATATTATTAGTAAGGCAAAGGAAAAATGTGTGTATCTGATACGATGAGATAAAATGAGAACACGTTATTTCTAAAATAGTCTCTCCAGAGATGTGAAACTTGACTCTAATATGAGGAAACACCAGACACATCCAAATTAAGAGACATTCTACAAAATAAGTAATATATAATTTTCAAAAGTGTCAAGATATAAAATACAAATAAAAAATGAGGTACTGGGATGCCTGGGTGGCTCAGCTGGTTGAGCGTCCATCTTTGGCTCAGGTCATGATCTCGTGGTTCATGAGTTCCAACCCCGCATGGGGCTAGTTGCTGTCAGTGTGGAGTCTAAATCAGATCCTCTGTCCCCCTCTCCCCCACTTGCACTCTATCTCTCTCAAAATTAATTAATTAATTAATTAATTAAACATTAAAATAAAAGAATGAGGTACTATTCCAGATTGAAGAAAAATGAAGAGACACAATAAGTAAATGCAACATGTAACACTGAATTGGAGCCTTTTGCTGATTGAAGAAATTTGACTGGGGTCCAAAGATCAGATCATAATAATATATTAATGTTAATTTCCTGATTTAGTTTGTTTTCAAGAAATATACTCATGTAATCTGAAAATAATAATTTTATATTTTCCTTTAAAAATTTTTCATGTCCTATTCCATTGACTAGAGCTTTTACAAACCTTTTTCTTTAAATACTCATTACAATAATAGGCATTTTTACATTACATATGACTTTCATGAAATTATCTCTGATGTTTTCAGCTGTGAAAAAATACTGGATGTTGGCATCATACTAAGAATTTCCCTTCCTATTTCTTCCTATTTCTCTATCATAAAAAAGACCAACTGTTTTTCTGTATCTATTGAGATTAGTATATTCTTTCTTGTTTTGACTTGTATGATGTGATTAGGTATAAAAACATATTTACTTATGATAAATAATTTATATATCCCTGGAGTATATCTTAACTTGCTGAAGTTTACTAATAGTTCAGTATACTGCCGAGTTAGATTTACTAATGTTTTCTTAGAATTTTTCACCTGTAGCTGGGCTGCCTGGGTGGCTTTGTCAGTTAAATGTCTGACTCTTGATTTCGCCTCAGGTCAGGATCTCATGGTTGTGAGATCCATGCTGGACATGGACCCTGCTTAAGATTCTCTCTCCCACTCCCTCTGTCCCTCCCCTGTTTGCACTATCTCTCTCTCTCTCTCTCTCTCTCTCTCAAAAAAGAAAAAAATTTTCCACCCATATGTAAAAAAAAAAAAATGTGTATATTTTTAAAATTTTTTTAATGTTTATTTATTTTTGAGACAGAGAGAAATAGAGCATGAGTTGGGGAGGGGCTGAGAGAGGGGGAGACACAGAATCTGAAGCAGGCTCCAGGCTCTGAGCTGTCAGCACAGAACCTGACATGGGACTCAAACCCATTGAACCGTGAGATCATGACCTGAGCCAAAGTTGGATGCTTAACCTACTGAGCCTCCCAGGTGCCCTTCTATATTTTTTAAATTATGCTTTTTACCCAATGATTTTTTTTTGAGAAAATGCTAACAAAATAAGATTTATAACATCGCTCAGTTTTCTATGTGCTTAAACAATAATTGATATATCTCTCAATTTTATAGTCTTTTCTGCTACCCACATTATTAGTTTTTCATTTCATTTTTAATAATCCCTTTCTCTGCATACTTCAGATTAAGAACCAGTAAGCTTTTTCTGTAAAGGGCATATAGTAAAGGGCTGTGTGACTTTGCAAGCCAAATGGCCTCTGTCACAGCTACTCAGCTCTGTACTTGAAGCACAAAAAGAAACATAGACAACTCAGAAATGAATGAGCATGGTTATGTTCCAGTAACCAGCTTATTTACCAAAACAGATGGTGGGCTGAAATTGGCCACTAGACTGAAGTTTGCCAATCCCCGCTTTATTTTAGATATTCTTTTTGTAACTTTTTAAATGAAATTTATAATTTAAAATGTTTACCTTTTTTTCTGTAATCTTTAAAATATATAGAGACATTTATTTTGCTCTGAGTATAGTCTTGGAAATCTCTCATAAATTTTGATACGTGAAGTTCGCACTGCTGATATTTCCCTGCATGTTATATAATTTACATTTATATTTTCTTGTGGTCTAAGAATTATTTAGAAAAGTTGTCCGTTTAACTTTTAAATGCTAGGAAATGAAAAAGGCTTTGAAAATAGGGTCATGCATAAAAATAAATAAGCACAACTAAGTGGCATTTTAGGAAGGGCAATGGCACATGTCATTCAGGGCAAATGTGACAAGCTCTGGGATTTAACTCCTTGTCTTGTGCTGCAGGAGCTAGAGCTATTTGGATACATAGAGGCCCAAAAGAATTCCAGTGTTATTAACTACCTAAAAAAGTACTGGATGATGCCAGTGGGGTGGCCACAGAGAATGGTTTTAGATTAAGAAATTCTCTGCAAGAATATGCAAAGAAATGCTCCTGGAAATAGAGAGTCATAACATAATCCTGCAAAACTCAGAAGACAGTCAGGTTATTGCATCTTGTTCATTTTATGTTGCTATTATTTTCTTGTATTATGGTCAGAGAATGTATCCACTACAATGGCAGCATTTTGCAAGGTTTTGGACTCTCCAAAACCCTTAGCTTAATACACAACCAGTTCTTTGCAAGTGTTTTATGAGTGTTGGGAAAGAAATGCTAAATCTCTGTAGGACATTGATGTATTAATTAATTAATTTATGTGTTAGGGCTACCTCTAGGATGATACAAAATGCATTTCTCTTGCATTATATTCTTTTCAACTTCTTTTGGATTTCTACCATCTGAACATTTTGACTATTTTACCTATTTTGATATTGGTTACTTTTATGCAAAGAACACAGCTTTTAAAATTTTCTTTGAATATTGTGCCTTTCATCAATAATACAGTGTTGCGGGTGCATTTAATATGTTTGGCATTGAATTTCATCTTGCTTAGCATTAATGTTGCCACCTTTACTTTCTTTTCATTTCAATGAGTGTTGTATATTTTTGCCCATCTTTTGCTTTTAACTTTTGTGAAGATTTTTTAAGTGTATAATCTTACTTTTCTTTTAAACATTTTTTTTAATGTTTATTTATTTTTTGAGACAGAGACAGAGCATGAACAGGGGAGGGTCAGAGAGAGAGGGAGACAGAGAATCCGAAGCAGGCTCCAGGCTCTGAGCACAGGCTCTGAGCCTCAGCACAGAGCCCGACGCGGGGCTAGAACCCACAGACTGTGAGATCATGACCTGAGCCGAAGTCGGACACTCAACCGACTGAGCCACCCAGGCGCCCCATTTTTAAAAAAAAATTTTTTTAATGTTTATTTATTTTTTGAGACAGAGAGAGACAGAGCACGAACGGGGGGAGGGTCAGAGTGAGAGGGAGACACAGAATCTGAAGCAGGCTCCAGGCTCTGAGCACAGGCTCTGAGCCTCAGCACAGAGCCCGAAGTTACTTTTCTTTTAGATGGCGCAGTTTTATACTCTTTTCTTTCAGTAAAAAAATGTTGATGTGAGTTTTTCCCTTTAATTAAACTAATTTCCTACTGTTAAACTTATTTGGTCATTTTAATCAAGAATTGAGGAGAGAAATAGACACGAGCACTCATGTGAACATGTTACCTTGAATTTAACTGATAATCTCTTTTTCTACCATAAACACATGCAGGTTTTATGGGTTCAATCTTTTATTTTAACTTCTGATTGGAAATTCTCAAAAATCTCATCATTGGTTTTTGATGAATCACTCACAGCAAGATATACATACAGAAGCCTAATAATGGCTGGTTGTCAGTGAATCAGGTTTATGCATTGTGTGGTCTTTAACATCTCTGAGTAGGTTAATAATAAACAGTTATGGGGGTGGAAATAAAAGCACTGGATATCTTACAATTTTTCCCCAAATCTTGAAAATGCTGGCCTCCATCAAATATACTCCATCAAGTTACATATGTTTCTGCTACCAAGAGCGTACAATGGGACAAGAGAGCAAATCAGAGGTGTGAAGGAAAGCAAGTGGTTTTCTTTAAAAACATGAAATATCAAGACCCCCAGGAAACACTAGGATAGACAAGAGAAAATAAATCCAGCTTTTTTTTTTTGTTCTCATTCAAATCAAACGTAAAGGAAATTGTTGGCTTCTCCCTCTTCCATGGTATATATTTTCACTTAATTATTTTCTATAACAGTGATCCAGACTCAGCCACGCTCTGGGAACTGTCCATCTGCTTGGAAATTCACAAAGCAAGCCCCATGAAGGTTAGCTGTTAAAAGCTTTATGGATAAGAAATGAGATGGTTTCTGGTTGTAAATTCTATGGCTGCATCATCGATTTAGTGGCTCTATTCTTGAATTCCATGCTAGTTGAATTATGGAGACTGAACTCATTCTGCCTCTGCCAGACCATATTCCTCTAACCTTTCTGAATATGATGATGTCTAGTTCCCACATTACAATCTGAGGAGACTGTGTTTTTTCCTAAGTGTGTACCTAATTCTTATAGGAGCTCAAAAGATTTTAAAAAAATGTGAGCAGAAAAAGAGTAATTCAGAGCTATACCCACAATTCAAAATAGAGAAAATTTGTAGATTTGCTGTGGTCTTTTATGACTTTCTGCTATCAGGCTATTTCCATCATAAAAAAAAAAGAAAAGAAAAGAAAGCTCCCAGATGCATAAAGTGAAGGTCACTAAGGCACACTATCTCAAGGTACTATAGTGCTGAAGAGCTCTGGAATTCCTGAAGAGGTAGGCATTCAACAAAGGAATTGCATTAGGGGAGGCAGCAAGCTATAAAACCCTGTTTTCTCTTTTGGAAAGGTCATTGTGGCAAACTTTTCCTCCTTTATGATAGGAAGATGCAATCAAAGGCAGATTCCTAGACGCTAACACTGCGTTCCTATTGCCATCATTAACCCTCCCCATCTGAGGGTCTAGTGGGGGAGGGGGAGGGGATGATAACCCACAAGTCCAATAAATGTTGCACATAAACAGTAATGCAGTGATAGTGTCAAATTTTTTGGTCAGGCAATTAAACTTTATGCCAAACTAATTCAATTTTGCTCCTGTTTTATTAAGTCTTACAGAAAAAAAAAAAAAAGAAACCTGTTCTCTCTGGTAAATCACAAGTTTCACAACACATTTCTTAATACAAGCTCCTTGTTCTGCTATTTTGATATATTAAATATCCAGCAACAAATTTCTGGGGTCATAAATCTACAGTGATAAAATTAATCCTATCGCTGAAGACAAATAAATATTTTATTGCAGTTTTATGAGCTTTTGTTCCCTCTTCACTTGCAAGTAGATGTTGTTTAGTGGTACGAAGACATTTTGCTTTTGTAAAATGTGCTAGAAACAATATAGTAATAACAGAATTCATATCTACAAAACTTGTGCTCCCTTAAGATTGAAATTCAGGCACATCAGTCCCCCCCCCACCAGATTTATAAAGAATAGTTTGCCAATGGAAAATATCCCGTCACTATGTTCAACTTGATTTATATTCTGAAATCTTTTCATCTCAAGTGTGGGCACTAATTCTTTTACATGACACTTTTGTTATTGTTGTTATTAGCAAAAAAATTTGAATTGTAGAAGGGGAGAAAGTGCAACAAAGCAAATACTCACCAAGATGTAATTCTCCTAATTTTTCAGATTGTGCACACCCTGGAGGTTACAATGAAAGTTTTATATGCAGAACTGAGTGTAAGCAAGAATTGTAAGGATTAGGAAAGGGGAAAGCTCCAGGATAAACTGGCTCTCTGACATCTGTAGAAACTTCAATAGGGTTGCCTACTTTCAGAAAGCCTCCCACAAAAACATAGAAATTTAGTATGGAAAAAATCAAGTAGTTTATTCCTTCCCATCTGCAATCTTTACAAGGAAACAGGTTTAGAAATGGTAGATTACCTACCCTGAAAATATTTTATGCCAGAACTAGGACCAGACTTGAGTAATCTGCCTGCAAATCGCTTAAATTTAGTAGTTTAAAAAAATAATAATGCATTAATTGCTAAACATTTTATGAGACATTTTGCAAATTTCGATTAGGCAAAAAGTCCACAAGAGTATGAGTACTCCGATCTAACCTGTTCATCATGCACTTTGGCCTTTCTAAAACGACCTTTGCTGTTTCTTTTCTTTTCTTTTTTTAATATGAAACTTATTGTCAAATTGGTTTCCATGTAACACCCAGTGCTCATCCCAACAGGTGCCCTCCTCAATACCCATCACCTTTGCTGTCTCTATAACACAGTCTTGCTTGAGATATTGCTTACCGCTTTCCTAGGTTCATAATCTTTCACTTCAGATACATTTTCTTGTTTTATATTAAAATTTTTTAAATGTTTTATGTATTTTGACAGAGGGTCAGAGCATAAGTGGAGGAAGGGGAGGGAGAGGGAGACACAGAATTGAAAGCAGGCTTCAGGCTCTGAGCTGTCAGCACAGAGCCCTGACATGGGGCTGGAACCCTCAAACCATGAGATCATGATCTGAGCTGAAGTCAGCCACTTAATTGACTGCGCCACCCAGGTGCCCCCAGATACATCCTCTTCTTGAACCAATCCCCATCTCTCCAGGCTCAAGTTGTGCAGGCAGAGAGACATAATTAGAAATGAGACTATTCAAAAGCACTTTATCTCTGGCAAGAAGTAATGTGTATATGCCAACTTCACTTTATAGTCTAGCAAACTTCAAAGAATACCAAAATAATTTGCAAAGTACCGTGTAGACGAAAGAGATGGGATATAATAATAAATAGTGTGGGTGAGGGGAGTGAATAGGGTAGGGAACTTTCACTTCTAGCCAAGACAAAATACCAGAGACCTGATTAACCTTTCCCACCAGAAACACACAAACAATAAAAGGAAATAAAACATATGAAACAAACGGTTTTGAGATCCTGGATATCAGGCAATGAAGGAAAGCGATCCTTCAAAATGAGAAACAAAAAAGGTGAGCCCTAAAATTTCCCCAGCCCACTGACTTGAGAAAGAGTCCAGGTTGTTATGCGTGAGGTCAAACCCAGGTTGCACCCAGGAAATTCCTTGAGTTGAAAAGTTGGTATTGAGAGTCTGGAGGAAGATCGCTAGAGGTCCCAGCAAAGAGTATCAGAGAAAAGAGAGGTGCACAGAAAGAGAACTCTTTAATAAGAACCGGCCAAACACTGTATTCCCTAGTCTCTTTGTTTTTCACCTGCTTTGGCCAATGAGATATAAGGAAATGCTATATGTAGAACTTAACAGATAAAGAAGACATTTTCCTACTGGCTAGAAATTTAGTGTGATAGTTCGTTAGAGCAATCTTCTTCGACAATGAAGCCAATCTACAAAACCACAAACATCTAAACCTTTGTGTCTTTAACCCATAGTGATAATCTGCAGAGACATCCACCATCCTATTTGGGGCTCGGCTCTTCGTCCACATAGGTTCCCAAGGTCACATAAGTCAATTTCACACACATCATCTGTTCACATCTGAGAGCTCTCTTTCTTGCTACCCACCTTCCTTACCTGCACATTGGGCACACTGGAGAGAGAGTATTCTGTTGCTTCTACAACATAACGTTAAGGTATGGGAAACTCAGTGGAGAGGTAGAAGACTTTACACAACAGAGAATTTTTATTCTTGTAACATGCTGTCTCTGCAAGATCTACCTGGGAATTGAGACATAAACCTACTTGGGGATTTTCTACCCTTCCCTCAACCTTTCTGGTAAACAACCCATGCAGGGTGGCACAGCGATCTTACCTAGGGGACCCACTACTGTTGATTTCTTTTCTGTTTCTCGTTTTTCTTAGTGGACAGCAAGAATGTTTTGCTCTTACTAAAGTATTATCCAAAAATACTTTTTCTATGCCTGGAGCCATTTCTATTTCAACAAGGATCCAGGTTTTTGAAAATCAGAAGTCAAGAGGAGACAATCCATTTGACCCTGATTTCCATTGTTAAATCCTTTCCTTGATTCGCTGAACAGAGAAAAAAAATGGCTAAGATAAAAAAAGAAAGTTGGAAATTTCAGGAGAAATGAATCAGGGAAGATATGAAAAGATTATCCTCCCACACTAGATTTCATGACCCTCAAGCTTTCCCCCTGGTTTTTGGACACATGGGTGCTCTGATCTGGAGAAGGGATGATTAACAATTTTGGCAGCTTTCTCATTTTATTTTATCTTCTTAGAAAATGTTCCCTTTTGTTTTCTAATAAGTAAAAATAGTTTATAATGAGCGCTTAGCTTCCTTACAGTGAAAAGTTGCCCTTTCTGCTCTGGTGGTGCAGACTTCCAGACATACTAAAAAATGAGGCATGAAATAACCAAGTGGAACTCACTTAAAAAAGCAGGGAATGAATGCTCAACGAAAGCCCATGCAGACGGGATGAAGAAACCACAGCCTCTACAAATGCATAGAAGATGAACATGGCATGGCCAAGACATTGAGGGAACTCTGGACCCGTCATCCAGGAATGGAAACTCTGAAAAGAGCTAAGGAAAAACAGGTTGCACAAATCACTACTTTAAAAGAAAACATACGAAAGCAAAGTAACTCATTCCTTTATTCTTCTCTCTCTTCTCAATTACATTTGGTTTTTACAGAAAAAAGGAACCAAGCAAGCTTTCACTAGCAGCCACCCTCTCCCCATCCTACCATCCCACAGTCGCCCTCGCCAATAAAAAGATCATGTGATTTGCTGAGCAATTCTAAAGTCATAGCAGGGTAATATTTTGAAATGTTACTTGACATGTCTTTGTCCAAGTTTTGTTGTGTTCATTGACTGCCCTACTGTCAACGGTTGGGCCATTCTGGCAGCTTTCGTTATGCCTTGCCCTTCAGGGTAGGCAGGAATAAGCAGCCACATTCTTTGTTGGGTTATTGAAAACTTACTGAAAAGGCAATTTATTGAAAATAAAAACCTTTGTGATTTCTAACACTTGTGAATTTTGAGAGAGCAAGTCATTTTGGGTTTAAGAGGTTTAAGCAAGTGTTTGTGGATTTAATACAGCTTTTATTTAAAAACAGAACAAAACCAAAACAGAGTATGGAAGATATGGGTTGATGAAATGAGAGCTGTTTTCACACCATACAGCAAAGAGAGAGATAGAAACAGTTCCTGGACTAGAGCAATGATCTTGAAGAGGAGAGAAACTAGGGCTAGAAAAATTAAGCGTCTGGCTTGGGTATCTATTCTCTGTTTATGCCCATATTTAGTACCTGTCAACACTGTGGTTGAAACTTTAATTAAGGATGGAAATAAGAAAGCAGAAAAAACTTATGTCTCGATGCCCAACTGGAAGTCTTGGAAGAGACGGTCTCCCAACATGAATGATGATCATAATAGATTACAAATGATGACATACGCTCTGTCATGATAAAAGCTTTTAGAACAATAATCAGAGATAGAAAAAGTATTTCAATGTAACAATGTGTAAATAGTGATAACATCTATACAAAATAATACCAGGTCAGAAGCACTTGTAGAATAGTCATGTGAGGAGCTCTGTAGATCCTCTTCCCAGTAAACTAAAGTAACATGAAAAGCTAAAAACAAAACAAAACAAACCAAAACAAAAAAAAAACAAACAAACTTTTAAATCCCCCGAAAGTCATTCAGTAAGTGGAGAAATATTTATTCAACAAAAGCTAAATCTTGGCAGCAAGAACAGAAATAGTCAGTAAATTTGAGCCATGACTTTCTCCCTTTATCTCCCCAGGTCAGAATGATGGAAGCTCTACTCTAAGCATGTGAAGCTAAGAGAATGGGGAGCTCTTTCACTACAGCTCCAAGTGTAGTGTTAGGGCATCTCCCCAAGAGGGGCAGGCTACCAGTATTTCTCATCCCCGCCTCTCCCAGCTCCATGTTGCAGAAGCTCTATTCCAGCCAAAACTGACACAGAAGTTATGGGTCCTCTTTCTCCCCCAGTCCCTTGTCATAGGAAGTTCTCTACTAGGCATGAGAGGCTGTGAATACTGGGTCCTAATCATTCTTGACCCATTTCATGTGCATAGCAAAAATTACATGATAAGAGAAGAAAGCCAAGAAGACCAGAGGCTTTCTTTGCCTACAACTCTGTTCATAGAACATGGATGTCCCTGTAAGTGAAATGGGTTACTGTCCTCATCCCACCTCTGGAGCACTAGCAACCATGTTCTTCCCAGGGGGAAAAGGAAGGTCATACGGACAAACTCTCCATAGTTCTCCCTAAAAGACGCACTTCATATGGGACAGAGTGTGGAGAAGTTCAAGTGTAAGAGCATGATAGAAAACAGTGGAGATTTTGACAGTGGGCAATTAGTAGGGGGCTTGTGACTCTGTAACAGCAGTAAGAGAAAAGAAAACAGCTAGAAGGTTAACAGAAATAACTGAAGAAAGAAGCAGCAAAGAAGGGCTCTCCTGGGATTGAAGGAAGCCTTAAGGTTTAGCCTCAAAGTCTCTTCCTACAAACAGGAGTCAGACCATTTTTGTTCAGATAGGATTGGGTCAGACTTCAGAGTCATTTATTTATCAGCGGGTTGCCAAAAACAATAGCGCAATCAGCTAGAAATGAGCGTAGACTAACTGCTGGGTCTGATACCAATATAGGCAGACAGAGCCAGTAGCTTAAGAGGGCATTCATGGAAAGAGACAGTCAAAGTAAAACTATTGTCAAGCCAGTGGAGTAGAAGTTAGGGTACCTGTGTACATGGCCACAGTTGCACTCTCTGAGAAGCAACGTCAGAGGTGGCACATTTTGGGAAAAATAGTTTTCACTCAACTAGTTCAGTCATGTACCCCCAAAAATAAACAAGTAAGCGAACAACGACAGCCCTGGAGGTAGGGTGACAGTATCAGAGTTTCTACAATATATTACCAAAATATCTAGTTTTGAACAAAAAAAAGGTGAATTATGAGACAAGCAAATAAACAAGAAGGTGTAACCTACACTCAGGATTTAAAAGGGTAAGCAACAGAAACCGCCTTTAGTGGAGCCTTAATGTTGTGCTTAGCAGACAGTAGCTATTATAAATATGTTCAAAGAACTAAAGGAATCCAGGCTTAAAGAATTAGAGGAAGGTATGATGCTAACGTCTCATCTATTAGAGAATATTAATGAAAAATAAAAGTTATAAAATGAACCAAAAGGAAATTCTGGAGTTCGGAAGTCTAATGACCAAATTACAAAATGTGCTTGAGGGGCTCAAGAGTATACAGGAGTGGAGAGAAGAACAAATCAGTAACCATGAAGCTAGATTAGTAAGGATCATCCAATCTGAGAGCAGAAAGAAAAAAAGAATGAGGAAAAAGTAACAAGAGCCCTGGAAAAATGGAGCATCCAACTAAACACACTAACATACAGTTCATCCTCATTATTCATGGATTCTGTATTTGTGAAATTGGCTACTCGCTAAAATTTATTTGTAATCCCCCAAATTAATATCCATGGCAATATTCAGTCATTCACCAACATGTGCCGAGCAATGACAGATTTGAGGCACCCGACGTACACGTTCTCACACACAGTCTTTTTTGTTTTTAATGTTTATTTAATATTGAGAGACAGAGACAGAGCATGAGTGGGGGAGGGGCAGAGAGAGAGGGAGACTCAGAACTTGAAGCAGGCACCAGGCTCTGAGCCATCAGCACAGACCCTGAAGCAGGGCTCGAACCACCAACCGCGAGATCATGACCTGAGCGCAAGTTGGATGCTTAACCGACTTAGCCACCCAAGTGCCCCTCACACACATTCTTAAACACATTCCGAAGTCGCTGAAGGCAACATGCTGCCTTATTGTTTAAGTGTTCATACCGTAAACAGTGCCCTTTTTGATGTATATTTAATGCCAAGCCTTTTGCAGTTTTGTGTTTTTGTTGTGATTTTGCCATTTTAAACTCTCTTCAAGTGTAGTTCTAGAGTTCTGTTTAGTATCCCTTAGCACAAGAAGGCCGTGATGTGCCTTATTAGAAAATATGTGTTAGATAGGCTTCACTCAGGTTTAGTTACAGTGGTGTTTACCATGTGTTCGATGTTAATGATTCCACAGTGCATTACATTCAGGAAAAAGAAGAGGAAATCTGCTATTTTGTACATGGGACTGCTCCAGAGAGTGCTAAAGTAATATGTATAGTACATAATGAAGCTACAGAAAAGGTAGAAAAGCAGCTAAATTTGAGGATTCAAGAATTGATGATCAAGAAAAAGATCTTCTTTTAATTTTTTAATGTTTATTTATTTTTGAGAGAGAGAGAGACAGAGTGAGACAGAGCGTGTGTGGGAGAGGGGCAGAGAGAGAAGGAGACACAGAATCTCAAACAGGCTCCAGGCTCTGAGCTGTCAGCACAGAGCCCAACACTGGGGCTTGAACCCATGAACTGCAAGATCATGACCTGAGCTGAAGTCAGACACTTGACACTTAACCAAATGAGCCATCCAGCCCCCCAAGAAAAAGATCTCTCTTGTATCTTTAATATTTGAGGAATATCTGTCTTGCATCTAAGAACATTTAAGGAATAAAGGATTCATAAATGTAGCTAACAACCCCTTGTATGGTTTTGTGCACCATTTAGATGTGGGATTTGATCTATTCTCAAGATTTCATTTGAGGACTCTTTATGGCTGGCCTAGAAGTGGCCTACAGTCCTGATAATAATCATTGAGATTAGTATTTGTGTCACAGCACCCAGATGTATAATAATCTCCAGTCTTAAATGTTGTTTCACAGCTATAGTTCTAGCAAACAATACGATAAATTATCTTCCAACAAATATAGAAGAAAGTCTGAAACTTAAGTTGAAATGATTATTGACAGAAACATTATACACAACCATGACCATAAAAAATATACAGATACAGATTTATCCTGTGTTCAGATGATAATAGAGTCTTTCTCAGCTAACACTGATGAATCAAGAAAGGGCTGAAACGTGATAACAAAATGATTTTCTCTTCCTGTGTGGTTTTTAAAAAACGTTTATTTATTTATTTTGAAAGAGAGAGAGAGAGAGAGAGAGAGAGAGAGAGAGAGAGAGAGAGTTGGTGCCCATGAGTTGGGAGGAGGGCAAAGAGAAAGGGAGAGAGAATCCCAAGCAGGTTCCATGATGACAGCACAGAGCCCCACATGGCACTTGATCCCACAAATCATGAGATCGTGACCTGAGTCAAAATCAAGAGTTGGTCACTTAACCAACTGAGCCACCCAGGCATCGCATCTATTCCTGTGTTAAACAATACTGGGGCTAGGCATACTTCCTCTGACTCCATTAAATAATATCGAGAATAAGCAAAGTAAACTTAGGTACTTGCTCCAGGAAATACTTGCTCCTGGGAGATAGGACTATAAACAAACAAGAATAGCTTACTTACAGAGACTAACAGCTTACTCATCATACCCACTTCAAGACCCTCACTTCTCTGTGCATGCCAATCGAAAATAGTCATTTCATAAACTCTGCCCAGTCCCAACCAGTTCCCCTGCTGGTAAGACCCAACTTAAAATTCCCCCTTTCATAACCTAAAAGTATACAAATATTACCCACCTCCCAGATTTTCCCCTTCTGAAGTGCCACAAAGACTCTGTCAAAGTTGTAGTTTCCTTTATTACAGTAATAAACTTAGCTTTGTTGGATTAACAGAATTTTCTCCTGGTCTTTTGGAGAGTTGACAGTTGTCATACTGATTTTTATATCCTATGAGACAAAGATAGGCTCTTAAGCTCTATTCTCTCGGTATATGTCAGGAAGTGCCAAAAAACAATTGCCGCGTTTACCAGACAGTCAGAGAAACTTATTGAACTGAAACATAGTCTTATATTTTTACCAATAGCTATAGTGCAAAAATAAAAGCGTTATATGCTCATGCTTTTGAGACTATAAATATTTTGTTTCATTGCTTTTTAATTAATTTGGAAACTATCTAACATGGAAAAATGAAACTCAGAGAATCATATCAGCCCAGAGAGAAGAAATAAAAATTGCTAGGTTTTAGGAAGATACAGTTTAAAAAGAAAAAGAGAGACCATGTAGAAGGACTTTGAACTAAACCATGATGTGATTAGTAATCTGTTCCTAAGAGGGGCATAAAGATATCTGAAGGCATGGGAATGTATTTATTCGTTCAATAAATATGTTTTAATAGCCACTACAGGCTGAATACAATTTTTGGAATTGTATGGCAGTGTAAGGCGGTGAATAAAACAAACATGATCCCTAACTACATGGTACTTGTGTTTTAGTGGTGAAAAGGCAATCTTTAAAAGGAAATATACACACATATATAGAATTACGATTTTTGGTTAGTACTAGGAGGTAAAAGAGACTCAAAATAGACTCAAAGGGTACTGGGAAATTAAGTAAACTTTGTGGAAGGCATGGCATAAGATTAAGTTCGGATGTAGATTTTTTTTCTACTTTCACTAGAAGGATTAGGGCTAAATTTCCTAGCAGTTGGAAACGTGCAAATCTCCCAAAAACTGAGAATGGAAATTCAATTGTCTTACATAATGGGAAGTAACAGATAACAGGAATGAGACCTCTTTTATCAGTCTTGTATCCAATGATGTACTAAGTTTGGAGAGAAAGGACTGAGAGTGTGTAAAACTGCCACCACTAGAAATTCTATTCTCGTGTACCATTTTCAAACACTTAGGCAAAGTTATTGCGAAAGAAGTTGGAATTAGGACCTATTATGAAACCCTAAAGGAAACCAAGTTTACTGGCATAACAATCTAACTTACTGATTTAATTACACATTATCAGTAAATGCATTTCACATTGCTTATCTAAAATGTCCAGGGCATAACTTGTTCTGTATTAATGAATTTAGATATCTTACCTCCAAAAGAATGCACAAATAGGATAAAAAGCATTTTAGCATGAAATGACACACAAATATACACACACATTCACCCAATCACAATTTAATACTTTTAAAAACATTTAAATTTTTAAAAATTGGACCTTATATGCATGATAAATGACAGGTGCTTTATAAGATTTTCAGTAAATCCCACGATTCAATAATGCCACTTACAAAGGAGGAAATTATAGCTGAAAAATGAAATAAATTCCTAAAGGTCCACGGCTAAGTAATTGGGTAAATGAGTTTTGATGTCAGGCTTGTTTGGATACAAGAGTGCATGCTTTCTTTCCTTGGCTACTTGTTCTCACGGAGTAATGCTGAACTTAACATTTGTCAAAAATTCCTAGGTATGATCCACCAGGATATAAAAGTGGGAGAAAGTAAGACCCAACTTATGATACCTTTAGACAGACAAACAGGGTACCACAACATACAGAGTTTTCACTGCCACATCAGGAAAACTCAAAAAGTTTGAGAACACACCTGTGATTTGCAAATTGTTGATAGAAGTGTGAATTTGTGAAATTCCCAAGGAGGTAAAGTTGGCAGAATCTATTAAAATGACAAATACAGAAACCTTGGAACCAAGGATTATAAATTTGAGCTTGTCGTGTCCCTGGCCTTCTGGGAAAGGAATCCTCTTCTGATCCTCTGTCCTGCTCTTTCTTACAAGCCTGCTCAGTATTTTCACCAGCTTCTCAGTAACTGGATTGGTTCTCTTCTGAAGGCACTTGTCACCTAGAACCATATTCCTAGTAGTCTTGACCTTGAATATTTCCTAGAATCTCTGGCCACCCTGCCCAATTCACTTGATAAGACTCCTTAGAGACACTTGCCCCCAAAAAAGTGTGAACCCATAATAACCTTTTCATGATATGCAGTGGCTGTGGGTTACTGCGCCCCAGTAGCCAGATTTATAACCCTCCCTCCATCTCTGTTCCCTTTGTGCAGTGCGATGGACAGATTGGAGCATACTCTGCAACTGGGTTTGCTCAGTAAAAATACTGACTCTACTGCACCCCATCAGGCACGACACTAACTCACTGAAGTCAAGAAAGGAATGTTTTTGAAATATTTTCTATAAGGTTAAGTCCTCTGCTAGCAAACTTCTACGTATATTATCTGATTCAGTCTCCATTGCAGACCTGTAGTGTAGCTATTATTACCTTCATTTTCTGTTGAATAAACCAAGACCTAGAGACAGTACCTTTTTAAGGTCATATGTTAAAGATTGAGCTGGGATTAGAGCCATGATCTTCACTTTCAATCCAGTGCCATTTTTTAATTAAACCGCATGGCCTCTAAACCACCTTCCTTTTAATCAGAAAGGGATAGTCAATCAAAAGTCAAGTTTCCATTTCAGCAGCTTTAATGAATATAGAAGATGTTTTCTCTATACAACTTCATGACTCCTCGGATACTATATAAATTCATTGTCCAATGGATTTTAATATCTTTTGTATATTCCTTTGTGTTGTGTTACATTGGCCTTTTGTTTTTGTTTTTTGTTTTCCACCACATCAAATCTAGGCCTAAGTCAAAACATGATTAATTTCTTCATTTATGAAATATCCTAGAGTATTTTTCTTTGCAAATCAATCATATGCTATGCCTTTTCTAGGTCTGAAACACAGGCAATCTCTGTATTTTGGCAGTAGGTGACTTATGAAGCCCTACAAATGGAACTTGCCAACTGTTTGATAGCTAAGGATTTCAGGCTTGATTTGTCAAAAAGATATTTAATCTGTATTGATAAGTATAGGCTTATATAGTCATTTTTAATTTTTATGAGTTTAGAGGATATCTCTGTACATGACTTTGCTCTTCATGTTGTTTTTGTTTGAATTTAGAATGCTCCTGGCTCTTAACACAAGTCCAGTTGGTGTGGTCTACTCCATCTAGTCTATCTACCTTGAGACACTTCGATTTGAACTGCTCCATTTCCACTTTAGATTTTCTCATTAGTGTTAAAGTTACCTTTCAGATAACTGAACTTTTTTTATTTTATTCTTCAGTCTTTCATTCAATAGAAATGTGGGCAGAGATTTCCATTCACAGTGTTAGGGGATTTAGCTTCATCTTATGTATTCTTTTTCACAATGAGATGTTTTAAATATTTTATTCCCATTTTAGATATGAGAACATGAAAGCTTAACCTACTGATGGCATTTTCATGGGATACATGTTGTTGCAAACTTCCTGGACTTTATTCCAATGTTGTATCTTCCGTATTGGATACACAGTGACATGATGTGCTATCAGAAGGCAGAGGATAAATGCCACATTACCTGAATCATCAATTTAAAAAAAAAATTAACATTTATTCATTTTTGAAAGAGACAGTGTGAGTGGTGGAGGGGCAGAGAGGGAGGCATAGAATCCGAAGCAGATGCCAGGCTTTGAGATGTCAACACAGAGCCTGACATGGGGCTCAAACTTGAGGACCACAAGATCATGACCTGAGCTGAAGTCAGATGCTTAACTGACTGAGCCACCCAGGCGCCTTCCCCCCCCTCCCCCAGGTCATCGATTTTACTTTAGGTATATTATGGTATAAAAAATAAAATGTTTGAATTTTTCAAAATAAAATAAGAAACTGAAGAAATTTAAAGTTTGCTGTTCATTATGTCAATTGCTCATATATATATATATATATATATATATATATTTTTTTTTTTTTTTTTTTTTTTTTTTTGCTATAGGGTGTACGTACCAGATAAGAACTTAGGTCAGCCTCATTAAAGAGATATCTGAAATATCAGTGGCTTGTATGAGGTAGAGGTGTTATTTATCAGGTAATGAGAAGTCAAGAGTGAGTTAGGGAGTCCAGTGTTGGCACAGGCTGTCGGGAAGCACCTTCTGCCATGGTGCTCAGCCAGCCCACATGGGTCACAAGATGGTTCCTACTCTGTATCATCATTGAATCTATATTCCAGAAATAAAGGAGCGTGGAAAAGATGAAAGGATAACAGACAAGCCAGCCAAGTTTGTCCCATTTTAAATGTCTCATTGGAAGCACCCAACAAAATTTTCTTTCAAATTCGTGGGTCAGAACTGTTTCACATGGGAAATGTTAGCTACAAGGAAGGTTGGGAAAAGGGTTTTTAGCTGGACAATCACCACACCCAATAAAATTGGTACTGTGTTAGTAAGGAAGTAAATGAGAAATAGGTATTGAGTTGGTAACAGTTGCCCACCCAAATAATTGAATGTGATGGATAGAGAAGTTTCCATTATACCTTGGAGACATGTCTGTTGGTCACCACAGAGGGCCCACCCTAAGAACTGGGCCTCACAGAAATGAAATGAGTTTTAGTTTCAAGTTTTGGGAAGGACTGATTTACAAATATATGCCATCTGGGTGGCCCTTTGCCTTGCAAAATCTATTGACTGCTACTCGAACTCGCAAGCAAATGATTGATTTAACCCCCTATAAATTAAGCTTAGACTACTCATGTCTGAAATTGCTAGAGATGTTCAAGCTACGAATTCTCCATTTTCTGCTGACCTTGTGAGTGTTCTGTGTCTGCTTCTTGTTGGAGCATTTACACTAAAATTGTTCTCTTAATTTCTGAGAATTTGAATGAAAGAATTCAACTGTTGAGTGGCCTTACCCGGACCATGAAAATACCAAATACATTTTAGTTAGGAGAACTCTGCTGTGGACAAATGGACTCAGAAGAACCTAAATTGGCTCAGTTATGGTGCTCTGAGGTCGGAGCAGCAGTGCCTCAGAAACTATTTTTGTTTCCCTTAGAAAATTAAAATCTCCAAATCAAGAGTCCCCCAGGTGCTTATGAATATTCTTATTATTTAACTGCATTGTGGTCGGTGAACCCAGGCCCTGCTGATGATAGAGAGGATAGCATCTTGCTTTCAAAAATCTATTATGTTTATATCAGAATAGAAGGAATACTTTTCAGTATACAAGTCCCAAGATTCAGATGTTCAACACCAAACTCTGTGATGTGCTTAGACCTGGCGACTTTAGAGGAAAACAAATGTCACTTTTCTTTTTCTTTCCTTTTCTTTTTTTTTTTTTTTTGTTTACTTATTTTTGAGACCAAGAAAGAGAGAGAGAAACAGAGCATGAGCAGGGGAGGGCCAGAGAGAGAGGGAGGCACAGAATCTGAAGCAGGTTCCAGGCTGTGACCTGTCAGCACAGAACCCAACACGGGGCTGGAACACACCAACCGTGAGAACATAACCTGAGCTGAAGTTGGACGCTTAACCTACTGAGACACTCAGGCACCCCGAATGTCACTCTTCATAGTGGAGGCGGGATTCGGTTACATTTCCCAGATGAAGCCCCACTATAATTTAGTGTTTTCAATTTACCCAAATCCCACCAGAAAACATAGATTTTGAAGGGCACAGGAAATACCTGGAGTCAAAGTAGTTAGACAAAAACCATTATGAGGCTGAAAACTCCATAATTAACAATGTAATACTTCATGTCTCACAGAAACACAGATAATTAAAATGGACCAACCACTAACAACTCAAAGGAACAAACAAGGTGAAGATGGCCTCACAGTGCCCCCTAGCAAACATCGCAAAATTCCTCTTTGTTATCGTAAATCTGGGATAAGCTATTTTGAAGCCACAGTCCAGACATTTGTTGTTCCTAATTACTATTGAAACAGTTTGAAAATTATGAAGATATATGCTGATGGGCACTTAATACTAAACAAACAAAACATAATAATATTCTTTGATTGTAATCTGCAACTACATACTTATGACTGCTGTCCTTCTTCCTTCCATCTGTCCTTTCCATTCTTCCTTCCTTTCTTCAGTTTAAAAAATTTTTTTCCTTAGCCTGTAATCTTGAGTGTGAAGCATAACGAAAGTAAAAGCAAAGCTAATAAGATTTCAAAGCTGTTTTTCTCTTTTCCACAAATTCACATGTGTTAACTTGGATCATCATTCAGTTCTGCTAAGCCAACACTTTTTATATGGGACTAGCTGAATTTTACAGCCTATTCATCTTACACCTTTTAATTAAATGGCCTCTACCTGGGGCCAGGTCTTTAGTCCACTGTCTTACATAATGTATCTGCTTGCATTTTTCCTTCTGATTAAGAGTAAGAAATGGTTATAGGGAGTGGAGTAGAAATATGTGAGGATTGCAACAAGGCAAAGCAATTTCATTTTTCACCTGGATGTGTCCTGAGCTTTTCATTCAGGCCAGCTGAGCTGCTAAATGCTGTGATTGATTGCTAATTCCACTTGGTTTCCCCAGCAAAGCTGAAGGTAATGAGAGGAAGAGATTTTGTGACAACCACAAGGTGGATAGAAG
Source organism: Panthera pardus (assembly GCF_024362965.1). Lineage (NCBI taxonomy): Eukaryota > Metazoa > Chordata > Mammalia > Carnivora > Felidae > Panthera > Panthera pardus. The sequence goes on along the minus strand of NW_026526872.1, from coordinate 180,337 downwards.
CATAAAACAATAGTGTTCAATTTGGAGAAAGTCAACAGAAATGTTAAAAATTAGCCAACTCTTCTGGGTGTTATGGAAACTTGGAGAGTGGAAATAATAGGTAGATGACATGTGATTAAATATTTAATTAAGCTAAATACACGCCTCTTAATTCTGAATGTGTTCTGTAGAATTGTATTCCACCAAAGTGAAGTAGAGAAACATTTTTAAACAACTCTCTCTTTTGATTATATTTAATTGCTGACTTGATCAGGCTATGACACATCATCCAACATTACTCTCAAATCAAGTCACGTTTCATATCGCTATTCCATGTATCAGACCCAGTTTTGCAGACGGGATGATGCTCAGGGTACGAATTTCCCCTGCTTAGTCACCATATTGACATATTAACATTTCACCTTCTTGATTAATTTAACTGGCTTTGGAGAGGTTTACCCTGTGGCACTCAGGGACCAACATAATTGCATCATAGGCCACTCTTGTCAATGCTGATGTTCAAGAAGATAGAAATGTGATGATGCTTTTCTGGACAAGGACAACTCTGGAAGAATGGGGGAATATCCTGGATTAGATTTTGAAGCTCAGTGCTTTTTAGTTAATGGAAACTCCTGAGTGGAGATCTAGCACCTTGTCCCATCAAGTTTTACTCCAGAAGATATTCACACAAATGCACCAATACTCCTGTTTCCAGAAGAGTATTCAAAATCACTGGAGGAATTCAAAATCACTAGATAGTGGTTAAAGAGAGATGCATGAGTAGAAAAAGTATTTAAAAATGTTTCAAAATTAAGAAGTGCTTTAAACTTTTGTGTATACATTTGTGAGCGCATTAACTCCAGATATAGAAAGTTGCCACTATGGTCGTCGTGGTGTTTTCTTTCCTACTGGTATGCTTAATTAATCATATGTTTATTTCTCCTACTAGACTGTGACTCTTCCAGGACAGGAACTGAGTCGTAGGAAAACTGTATTGCAAGTAGTGTACTTGCACAATGTAATTGGTACACGATTACTGATTGAATTGGATGGAATTGAATTAACTTATTACTGGTAATTGTCACTATCCCATCAGTCAGCAAGCACTGGAGGCTTGTACTAGGGAAACAAAACACTGGCTGGCCCTTGGACTAGGTATTCTGTAAAAAGAAGGTTGGTTATATGATTTTGATTAAAGCTAATACTGCTTTTTTCTAAGCATAGTAATGAGTAGTTAACTGATTCTGCATTTCCCCTCGATCCCAAAGGAAACTGGGTACCTGTTATGCAATCTTCAACATTCTAGTACCTTCCCTTTTCCATAGCATAAAATAAGCTATCCCTACAGAGACCATTTATGAGTGTACTTTGTTTTAAAGCACATCTGTCTTGCAAACCAGGATTACAGGTGCTGTATTTTAGAGGGCCATTGACCTCTAAATAGTTCCAGAACACTTGACACTCAGCAACCATTTTCTTCGTGCCATAGCATGTGGTGCACTAAGAGAAAAAAAATCATAATTGCAAGGTTACAGCATAATCAAACAAACGGGAATGCTAACACAATCAAAATAACTAAATAAAGGCACTTAACAAAAGAATTAAGAAGAAATCTTGCGAGACAGATGAAGTGGTCCGTGTTGTGATGAAGAAGTGGGTTCAAAGCTGAACTCTGAATCATGAGAGAGGATTTAAATTAGGCTCTTTGTCTACTGATGTGGGGGGGGCCTCACCCCTGTGGCTGCTGCTCTGAGCAATAAGCAGAGAAATAGGCTGGAGGGGAACTGAACAAACCATGTACCACTGAGGCTGAGAACAAAGGGAAAGAAACTAGAAACAATGCAGAAATGCTGTCAGTGTAACTGGTAAAACCTCAAAAGACAGAGACACTGGACCGATTTAATGGCACAAAGAGAGAGTTTCCTCTGATAACGTGTTACCCAAAAGTAAAGAATGCCTTGGAGTGGAACACAGTTCATCTGTAAGCCCTCGGGATCAGAAGCATCAATAGTAATCCTTGGGGTACAGGAAAGTTATGTGATTCTTGTCATCGTGTCTGCCCCTCCACCACGTACACACACACACAGAGTTTATCTCAGGGCTGGTTTGATATTATGAATTACAATACATCAATGAATGTTTGGATTTTAATCACCTTAGTTAGGATTATTCATCAATTTAATTAATATCTCTCAAAAATTCATCAAAATCTGAATAATACGCAACCTCTGGGCAGATGTCATACATGCAAATCCTGTAAATCCTTTACCCAATTCCTTGTGATAGAACAAACTTCTACCTTGTTTTGTTTTTTTTTTTTAAACTCATTTACAGGAAATCAAGGTGTAAATCAGGATCATTTTCTTTTTTTATATTTTTTTAAATGTTAGTTTTGTTTATTTTTGAGAGAGAGAGAGGGCAAGTTGGGGAGGGGCAGAGAGAGAGAGGGACAGAGGATCCAAAGCGGGCTCTGCGCTGACAGCAGAAAGCCCATTTCGGGGCTCAAACTCATGAACAGTGAGATCATGACCTGAGCTGAAGATGAATGCTTAACCAACTGAGCCACCCAAGTGCCCTGTAGGATCATTTTCTTAAGCCCATACACCATGTTTTGTCTCACAATCTTGAGTGGTATTGATAGCATAAAAAAAAAACAACACCCTACATTCATGTTAGTAGATTAAAACATTACAACTGGTGTAGTTTATGTTTATTTCTTTTAAAAATTATTTTTATTTTAAAGTAATGAATTAAATGCTTTCAAGTCATGTATTTCCTTTTAAAAATTTTTAAAGATACTTTTATTTATTTTTGAGAAAGAGAGAGACATAGCACAGTGGCAAAGGGGGAGAGGGAGACACTGAATCTGAAGCAGGCTCCAGGCTCTGAGCTGCCAGCACAGAGCCCGATGTAGGGCTCGAAACCATGAACAACAAGATCGTGAGCCGAAGTCAAATGCTTAACTGGAGGCATCCAGGCACCCCTCACGTCACATATTTTCTAAAAGTTTTTTTTAATATAAATTGCAGTCCCCTCCACTTTTTCTATGTCCCAACCTTGTCCCTAAAATGTTTTAATTCTTCTGGCTGTTCCTTCTACTTATCTCAATATTCTAAAATAATTGACTTGCATTACTATTTCTTCAATCTTCAATTTCAGATATTATCACTTTATTTTTGTTATGGCAATTAAGTCCACCTTGCCTCAGTCACACACATAAATAAGCATGTAGACACACACACACACACACACACACACACACACACACACACACACACATTCTTCCCTTTCCCTCATTCTCCCAATATAGTTTAACATTGTTTTTAGGGGCGCCTGGGTGGCTCAGGTTGATGAGTTCAAGCCCTGGATTAGGCTTCATGCTGATAGTGGGAAGCCTGCTTGGGATTCTCTCTCTCCCTCTCTTTCTGCCCCTCCCCACTTACTCTCTCTGTCTCTCTCAAAAAAAAATTAAACATTACTTTTTTAACAGGAAGACAGGGATTACATTATCTAGTGTGTGTGTGTGTGTGTGTGTGTGTGTGTGTGTGTGTGTATATATGATAGCATTTTTTTCTCTTACATTTTTCCTGTGGAATTAATTAATCATTGCCTTTCCTCCCCCTATTTTCCCAGTTTCATTTGGAATCATTACTACATTTTCCAAATATTCCAACAGATCTTTCAAATGCCTATTGGTAAATTTTTCAGTTGACTGAGCAGAATTCCTTTTTTTATTTGGCCTTGATTGTTTTCTGGAACACCTTCACTCTGCAGGTGTCTGTCCCCTGCTCTGGTTTTCTTAGGTCTCCTGTGCTGTTCAGATTCTTCCTTAGCTAGATTTCATGTCCTTCTCATTTTTCATTTTCTCTCTTGTTTTTCTGATACACATCCCACAGTAGCTTCCTAAGAGGAGGATCTAAAGAGATAAATTTAAAGAACTTGTACACCTGAAAATTAATTTATTTTCACTTCCCATTCTATTGATAATTTCCCTGAGTATAGAATTCTGGATTGAAAATACTTTCCTTCAGAGGTTAAAGGCATTACTTCCCTATTTTATAACATCCCGCATTTTTATTAAGAAATCTGATGGCAGGTGAATTCTATTTTGTTATGTTTGATAATGTTTTCCTCACGCGAAAAGCTTCTAGGACTTCCTCCTTTTCTTTACCGTTTTTAGATTTTCTGATAGGTTTAAGTAGTTCTTAGTTTTATTTTATTCATTTGCTTGATACCTGTGAGCTTTTCTAATCTGATGATGTGTGCCTTTCGGTTCTGGAGATTTTCTTGTCGAATTTATTTGGAATTGTTTTCCCTTTTATATATTTTGTTGGCCTTTCTCTAAGCACTAATGGTGAAACTCCTGGGATCACCCTTTTTCTTTTCTCATATATTCTATTCTTTTCATGTCTTTTTTTCAATTTTCTGGGCAATTCCTCCAGCTTTATTTTTTAAGAAATTAATATACATGCATTAGTTTGTCTGCTTTGTGTCTATTTATTGTAAGCCCTTTTATTTCTGTTTGTTTGTTTCCCTCATTGATATTGCTTCTCCTCTCAGAGGACCTGCACCATGGCACATTTATATTTAGGTATAAATTTACATTTGGTACTCTTCTCACCTTCATGTTTGAATGACATCAACGTCAGAGCTGATAGAAGGAGGGAAAAATAAAACACAAATGTGAAGTGCTAAAAAAGAGCAAGTCAGAGCAGTGTACGTGTTGCTGAGTTATGAGTGTTCAAACTTCCCTCTTTTATGTAGTTATCACTTCTTCACACTCATAAAAATGGATTTTCCTGACAGTTTAAAAGTTAAAACATAAGAATTCATACATAATTCAAAATACATAGGAGTTTGTTACAGAATTCAGTTGCTGAAATAAGAAAAATAAAAAGAACCTAGCTGTCCCACTAATTCTATGACTAAATCATACCAAAACAAATCAAAACAAAAACATCTCCCAATGGCGGGGAAGGCTATTTTCCACGATCTTCTTGGGGACTTGAAAACACTTACGCCCTTGCCATTTCATTCCAATTCTGAGTCTTTTTTTTTTTCCCCAGAACACTAATCAACAAGCAGTTACAAAACACTTAAGAGAAGGAGGACAAGGTATGATACGGGAACATCAAGCTTAGACTGGAAATTGAAGTGATGGCCGTGTCTTTCTATATGTGTTGGTTTCAAGGTTCATAGCAAAAGGGTTGCCCCTGAGGTAAAGCCCAGCCATTGACTCCACCTTGTACTCGAGGAGCCACCTAGCCATAAATGCGGAGACTCCAAATGCCACACATTTATTTACTGCAGAGTGAGACCTGTGTTGCAAACCCTGTTTGGAAGTCAGCCAAACCCTGTTGTGAAATTGCCCCAGCACCAGACGTACAGATCCGAGAACTCTGCCATTTCTGATGGCCACCGTAGGGACTCCACTTGGAGTAAGGTCTCACACATGCTCCTGGTGAAGAGCAGTGAAGGAAGTGGGTTCAGTAATCACTTTTCCAAAGACAGAGGTAGTATTTTAAACTACTCTAAAGGGCATAACCAGATTGAAATTGAGGGGAGGAAAACAAACAAACAAATACAAAAAAAAATCCATTACTCTAATAATTCAGAACCAACTAGGCCACTTCCATTGTTCCCCTTCTCATTTTGGGATGAATATTCTATCTCTCATCTCTTGTTCTATTATTTTATACCCCCATCTTTTCTTCTTCTCTCCTTTTTTATACTTTTTTTCTTTAAGCTTTTCCTCCTCTTGTTTTCTGTTTATGTCTCCCCATCTGCTCTGCCTCTCTCTCCTTGATTGATTTCCTTTATGTTTCATTCCATCGCTGCCATAACATTGATATAAAGATCCAATATAAGGATCCTCTATCACTCTTTCCTATCTTGTTTGCTCCTGTCACTAAGGTAACAAAAGAGCTATGCAAACAAAACACAGCATGATCTGAACCTCATAGTGTTTTCTTTTCTGATCTTGGAGAGCACCCTTCTAGAATGTGAAAGCGGTATGTATTCTGGAGTCCCTCACTTGGTGAGGAGAAATCTGGAAGATGAAAAAGGTGGGGCTTTCTTGCAGGTTTCTTGTGCAGAGCCACTCTGATTCCAGCTCCTGCCGTAATAAGAAGAAGACACATGGCAGTCCATAGAGGTTTTCCCGGAAAAGACCTATAGTCACATTGTAGCATCCCTGGAAGCAGCGGTAGTGCCATCAGGTGATGGCAGTTTGTGTGCCGGGAAATAGCTGTCTACATGTGCAACCATGTGCCTGTAATTCTCAGTGCTTGTGTGTATGTGTGTGTTTGCATGTGTGTGCATATGCCTGTGTGTGTCAGTTTTGTATGCAGTTTCCCTAGATGTATATATAATCCCCTAAACCTTGCAATTAATGGTGTCGACTATCTCAATAAAAAATCCCATCACCGTTACATCATGAGTTTTTATGCAGGTAAAAGTGCATCAAACAGTACAACTGAAATGTGTTCATTATACGCCCAACACATGTCAATGTACCAGGAAAACAAATCTCTCATCACACAATATCTGTCACAGAGTCAGAGACAATAGGACCTCACCTCCTGGTAGGTCTCATGGCATGACTGGTCATAATATGTCACTCTTGCCATTTTCCTCACACAAAACACCCTTCATCTGAGGCTCCACAATGAGTCCTCCCAAGTCACTCTAGTCACATTGGGTACATTAAGGTGGAGAAAGAGAATCTCACCAGTGTGATGGGAGAATCCCCACTTACATTTGTGTCCATCTGCCAGTGGAAAGAGGGGCTTGATGTAGTGTGAAGAAGACTTTTGCAAGTAAACAATTTAAGGTAGCTATCCTAAGACAGTATAAATATAAACAGTGCCAAATTATGATTTGAGTTCCCTTTAGAGGCTAAATCTTGTGAATTGTGAAGTACCCAACCGCTACTTTTCTCAAGGTTCCACTTGTAGTACATCACTTTTAGCCCCATCACAGAAACAAACGAACACAGCATAGTAACATATTCACATCTGAGAACAGGAAACTGAGGAATGGAGCCCTCTCCGGTCTCTCTCAAGTATGTGTAGATTCTTATTGTGATGTCAACCCTGGCCATCACATGTGGTGACTCTGCTTTCTGGCATTTATATTAGTGTCCCTGCTAAGTATCAGGACTGGCCCACCAAACCTGGCTGTGGGCCCTTTTCAGTGCAAACCAAAGCTCAACATCTTCCTAAGTCCATTTTGAATGCATGAGATTTGTTGGGCAGCTGGTGAGTAGGGAGAGCGGGAAGTTGATTATGGGTAAAGTATGATGAATTGTTCTATGGTCTTCTGCTAGCAAGATACCAACCTTACTCTCTGATTCTCTGCAGTTCCCAGAAAATTGCTGTAGCAATGAAGCACAAGATGTGCCACCCAGGACAACCACATCCATAAAGAAAGGAGACCTCTTCTGGTTGCACATCAGGATGCAACCTCTTACTGTACCAGAGGAAGGTACCATGGAAATTTACTAAGTTGATTAAGAATAATTTTTTTTCATTCATTGTCCTGTACTACCAGGACAGTATAAAATGTCGAGGCAGGTGTTTCAGTGATTTCAAGGCTACAAATTCAAATTCCTTAAGTCAATCATAGTACAATAACTATAGAAATTAAGAAGCATTTCTATATCAACACAGGATCCATGTTGAATAGTACACAAGTTTCTAGTACAGCGTTAGCTACCTTTTGAACAGAGCTCAATATCGATCTCCCCGTGAAAGAGTGTTTCCAGATTTTTTGACTATGGTAGACATGATTGACAAAGGTTCACTTAACATAAGATTAAGGGAAATGTTGAGGTTGTTTTTGGCTAACGTGTGTCCCTAGGAAAGTCATCTCAGTGACAGAATTGACACTGGATATGTGGATACTGTCAGTACTCTCTCCCTCTAGGTACCCAGCAGCCCAGATGCATGACAGGTACTCTACAAACAGGAGAGATCAGGGATTGTTTGAGTGGTGCCAGGAAATCACCTATCTTTCCTCATATTTGAGAACAGTATAATTGTGGAGGTTGTCAGAAGAATGGAAATGGAGTATATCTGGGAAGGGAGGAGGAAGGGGAACACGAAATGTGAGTTGCAAGGAGGGACCTAGGCAAAGTCCTGCACAGTCATGGGGACAGTGAGCGCCTGGAGGATGGGCAGGATGACACAGGCTTCATTCCTGGTCATGGAGATAACCCGAGATGGTACAAATGAGTGTTAGATAGGAGACACACTCCTCCCCTGAAGTTTCAAGGGCTTGAGGTCTGGAGGACTCAGAACTGAAGACCCATCACCCTTTAGCCAGGATCCATCATTCCAAGAGCAGAGGGCCACAGGTTCTCACCTCCACTAACTCTTCCCTGCCCTTTTCAACAGCTACCCGAACATGGTTGATGCCCTGTCCAAAGGAAGGCAACTCCAAGGATGGCAAGGATTCAGAAGAAAGGAGCAACGTGCTGCCTGTAATTCATCTCCTCCTCCGTGTCTTGCACAAACTCTCTTCCGCCATCCATAAGCAACGCTTTGGAGCCCTCCCCATTCAATCCTTTTATAATCCCCATGCTGACATACCTGGCTTCATGCAGGCAGTGATGACTTGCATATGTAGCTTGTATGTAACCTCTCTGCAGAACCCCTCAGTCCCTTTCTTAGTGTCCCTCTGGACACTTAGTGTCAGCATGTTACTGCAGCACGAAGTCTGGAGAAAATGTCCCAAATGGCCCAGAAGGGAGGGGGTGAAGGAGTCAGCAGGGCTGAGCCCAACTTGTTGGACCTGTCTCAGGAAGTGGGGATCTACCTGGGTTCCGTCACTGTGTGTTTCCTGCCTGAATGGATCTTTTCATGCTAGATTCAGCTCTTCCCTCCATCTCTCAAGAAGCACCCCTTCGCTCAACTTATGATTAAAAGCAGGGTAAGCAGGTTTGCTGTCACCAGAGGAGCAAATGCAAATGTGGTGAGTTTGTCATGAAAAGGGTAAGGAAACCTGGGCACACATTCTCCATCTCTGCATAGCTTACATGGCAATTCAGGAAACCCAGCCAAAACCTGGGATGCTGCCAGGGCTTGTGACCACAAAGAGGAGACAAGATTAATGCCATAATCCCTGTAGACCCTGAAGGATATCCTGAGCACATTCCCCGAGGAACCTCAATCTAATCTATACAAGGCCATGAAATCCTGGGCTATCATTCCACCAGCAGCTGCTGAACTTCGAAGGAGTGCTGTGGTTGCCCATAAGGGACCTGGGGGGCAGGAATCCAGGAGACATATGCACTGTATTCTAGGAGAAGAGAGCCCCAGGAGTTGTGCTCCCTTAGAATTTTCCTGCCCTTAGAATTTTCCAATGTCCACCTTCCTCCCAGGCTGGACCACAGGTGAGCCTTGTTTCCATTTGAAATGCATCTCTACCACTGACCTCTGTGGCCCTGGAGCAAACTAGAGGCCCACAGCACAGCATGCTTGGAAGTGGGTGGTTTGAGGCTACTGTTCAATTTTTGTCGTTGGAGCCCTCAGCATAGTAGACAGAGAACCAGGTTCCCTTTTCTCACAGTCCTGGATCTGGAACTCTCCCGCGGCCTATATTGCACTCCTGCCCTCTGCCTGTGTTCTTCCCGGGACCCTCGTAACTTCTCCATATTTGTCATAAAGCCTGCCTCTTGTTCATCTGCAGAATTCTCCTGTGAGTGTGCTCTGTAGATCAAGTGTGGAAAATCATGAGGGGCAACATGAGAGAAAGACCTGATTCAAATTTCCTGAGACTCAACTAATGGATTAGAGAAAGTAGCAATCCTTGATGGTTAGGATGGACACCTGAGTTTTAAAAGTGTGGTTGGAGTCTAAGGAAAACACTTGGAATATACCAAAAGCGCAAGGGAGGAATAAACAAGGACAGTCATCCATGCTTGTTGAAATTGCTACCACTAAAACACTACTCTGACGGATCTCTTCTACCATTACTAGCTGTCACCAGGAGTCCACATTAAATTACCCAAGAGTCCAAGACTAAAAGCCTCCTCTATGTAACAGTTTCATTTTTTAAACATTGTTGCTTGAAAGTCCTAGGCATATCACCTATGTACACTTTTCATCTACATACTGTGGGCCTGGTGGGAAGCATTCTTGCCAGGGAAAAGAAGGAAAACGTTGATTCTAGCCTGCCACATATACCCATGCGATTTGTGGCATCCTGATTTGAATATCAGGACTCTCTCTGTTCCTCTCCTCCTTTCTGCAACTTTAGGGATGAAAGGGAGCCATTCGAGCAGGAACCAAACTAAAATTAGTCAGGTTTTTAATAAAAAAGAAGAAATACTTCTAATTTGTGGTCTGATATGTATGTAGCTGAGACATCATCACTCCCGTGCTCACCACAAGAGAAATGCAGAACAACCTGAAAATAAATAATTCCTAAAATTTACAGAGAACTGATCTCACAGGGCAAACTATCATTGTAATAATTGGAGAATTATTGGAGAATAATTGGAGAATAGGTGAATACAGAAGAGTCAGAGATTCAGGAGCAGAGGCTTCTGCAGGAGCAGGGATCTGGGCTGCAACACTTCCACTCTGAATGATGAATTTCTGAAGGCTCAGTGTGCACAAGCTGCGAAGAGCAAATTTCCAGGGGCCCAGAGGGTGGGGCCTCCACACTTCCATGGTTTACCTCCAGTACCCCTCCACATTCTCAAGGTGAAAGTCAAAGAAAAATCCTTCAAACTTTGGACCAGGGAGAAGAGAATCAACCATTCCAAAACACACCCAGTGCCCTCTGTTCTCTTTAAGGAAGCCTTCATTCAAAGAAAGTGTCTCAGCAGAGCAATCACCTTGGGTGCGACAGGAGCATAAGTGGCCTGGGGAAAGGGAATGCCCAAATCTAGTCACTCCAGTTTCCATGCAGAAGAAGGGACTCAACTACCTCTTGAATTCTCTCACCCCATGGGAAGGAGGATTCTGAGAAGCACTGTCACTGTCAAGTCCCAAGGACACAGGCTCACTGAAAGACTGAGGTCTCATCATAGAACAATACGCCCCCTCCCCTATACATTTCTGCTGCATGAATAGGGATTTTAAAAATCCTGTATCAAAAGGGGATTTTACCTGAAGAACTCCAAGTCTCAGATGTTATTGAAGATGTATCAAAGGAAACCCAAAGCACACAGGAGAGACAAAATAAATAACAGCAAAAATCCTTCAAACAAACAAACAAACAAACAAACAAACAAACAAAAAACAAAGGAAATGGTAGCTTGGATATCTATCCTAGCAGTGAACTGAGAACATAGTTTAACTCCTAGAATATAAAAAACTCAATTAGAGACCAACTTATTTGAGTTGGTTTTGCCCAACACCTTATGTTCAGCTTTTAATAAAAAAAAAAAAAAATTACAATGCTTATTAAAAGTCAAAAGGCAACAGTTTGAAGAGACAGAGCAAGCACCATAATCAGATTCAGATTATGACAGAGAGTAGGGAGTTATTAGGCTATGGATTTAACATATAATTAAAACCTTAATGGCTGCAATGGAAAAGGTGTAATTAGCCATGTGAGCAGAGAGATGGAAATTCTACCGAATGTAAAGTAAACGGTGGGAATAAACACTATATTAGAAATGAAGAATACTTTAGATATGCTCATGGATAGCTGGGGACAGGAATGAAGAAAGGATCTGTGAGTTGAAGCCATGCCACTGGAATCTTTACAAACTAAAGAAGAAAATAATGACAGAAGGAAATGTAAAGGAACATCCAGGAACTATAGGACATTGTAAAAATTGTAACATCTGTATAAAGAAAACAGGAAAGGAAGGATGGGAGGGAGTGAGGAATGTGGAAGGAAGGAAGGAAGGAAGGAAGGAAGGAAGGAAGGAAGGAAGGAAGGAAGGAAGGAAGGGGCACAGAAAATATTTCAAGCAATTAGCGCTGACAAATTCAACATGTATGAAACCACAGATCCAGGAATGTCAGAGCAAGAGAAATACCAAGTGATCAATACCTTTGTAAAGCATTTGCAAAGGGCAGTAAATCAAGACAAAAAGGAAAAAAAAAAAGCTTGAAAGGAGACAGAGGGGAAAAGTCCTATGTGTAGAAGAACCAGTATGAGTTATTCTGGATTTATCTTCAGCAACCATGCAAGCAGGAAGACAGTGGGATTAAAATGTAGAAAGAAAAAATTAATTAGATGAATTCTGAATCAAATACATTTCTCCTTCAATACCGCTGCAGACATAAAGTCTTTCTAATATAAATAGAAATTGGAATTGCCAACATTACATGTTCCTTACGAGGTATCTTAAAGAGGGTATTCAGAGGGAAGAATAACATATATGTCAGCAACTTGACTCCACACAAAGAAAGGGTTTTAGAGAAAGGAAGAAATGAAGGTAAAATTGTCCTTAGGGTCTTATTTTTCTTCTTTTAAGCTGATTTAAAGACTCATTTCTTAATATAATAATTGCAAAAATAATTTTGATGATAGTTTATAAATAATGAAAATATATAACAAATTTTGTTCAGTGATGGGATAGAGGAATTGAAAGAATTCTCTTTTAAAAGTACTTGTTGCCCTAACCATGAGGAAATAGTGTCGCTGGATGAAGAAGGAGGAGGGAGAGAAGGAGGAAAAAAAAGGAGAAGAAAAAGAAGCAGCAGCAGCGGGAAGAGAAATTTCAAACGTTTTCCTCTAAATGGAAATGAAAACATACAACTCCTGAAAGTGTGTGAAATGAAGTGAAAGCAGTTTTTAAGAAGAAATTCACTGCACTGAAGGTATGTATTAGAAAGAAGACTGATCTGCAACAATAATCTTAGGAAAAGAAGAACAACATAAACCCAAAGCAAACAGAAGAAAGAAGTAACAATTACTGTAGAAGTTCAATGAAGTTAAAAATGGGAAGACAATAGAAAAATCAAGAAAACAAAGCTAGGTCTTAGAAATGAAATGAGAACAAACAAAAATTAGTAATAACTAAAAATTTGGTCAGGGAAATGACATATTCCCTGATGAAATCTATCGGATCTATACCAAAGCTGAACATACTCGAAATTTCCCCCTTTCCCATGTGACCTTTAGTTTCTACAACCACAATGCAGACATGGATATGTGATAATGCTTAAATAACTTTTGAGTAGGACTCCAATATCTATACATTAGACCTCACTAAAAGGTAAAACTTTAGTGATTCAAAGGACACCCCACACTCTAGAGAAAACTTTACAGTTCATAGAGCTAATGAGAAACATTGTTAGTGTACATTACAGCTCATTTATAAGAAGACAAGGAACTCCATTTAAACATGGACCAATGAGTGCCAAAGATTATTCTCTGCAGAAGGTATTCAGAACACCATTAAGGACAGGAAAACGTGTCCAACAACCCTCGTCATCAAAAGCCCAGAAACCAAAACCACCATATATACTTTCATAGCCACAGTATAGCTATAACCAAAAAGACATGCTGAGACTGTCAGTGAAACGATGGAGAAATTGAAACCCTCTCACCTGGCTGGGTGGAATGGAAAATTGTAGTCACACTGGAAAACAGTCTTGCAGGTATTCAAATAGGGACATAGGGACTTAACTTTGGACCCAGCAACTGCACTTTTCTAAACAAATGAAAGATATGTCCACACAAAAACTTGTCTATGAATGTTCACAGAAGCTTTATTCACAATAACCCCAAAGTGCTAACAGCAGCAAATGTTCATCAACTGAGGCATGAATAAACTGTCCTGTATCTGCACAATGAAATATTATTCAGCAAAGAGGGAATGAAGTGCTGACCTATGTTACAACACAGGCAGACCTTTTCAAAGGTTCAGAATTTTATAAAACATTTTTAATAATAGTCTTTGTGAAAATATAGAGCCTCTCAAACTTCTAGAATCAACTTTATCTTATACAGTGCACATTTTTTCATTGTAGACTACCAGCAGATTACTTATGCAATACAGAAACACATGACTTGTTTGTTTTCATGTCAGAATTTTTTTCTTGCCTGCACCAGAATTTGGAGTTCTATGAAGACAAGATTGTATATTTGACACTGTCATGCTCATAAACAGTCCAGTTTCTGAAGTAGTGAAGGTACCATGAAACAGACATTACTCAGTGAAAATTTGATAAATGAGTGAATAACGTGATTTAGGTGCTCCTACTCCTGCATGGCACGTTCACACCATTGATTCCTCAGTCCGATTCTCCCTTGAGGATCAGAAAGATGTTATAGACTTTCTCCCTCATTCTCCCAGGTGCATATGTGTGTAGACAACCCAAAATGTTGCAGGCAACATCCTATGTTTTAGAGACCCCTTGAATACCATGTTTCACCCATTCAACTTAAACAGACCTCAGGGATATAATAAATGTTTTGACCAACGAGGAGAAAGGAATTGATCTGAAAACAGGCCAGAACTCATCTTAGAGTTCCTACATCCTCCCTACGTTAGCATTCTTGCAGGTGTAACTTACAAAACAGAAACTCTGTGTTAATCATTGTCCTAGCACTTTCTTTTAAAAGACCATTCATATAGAGCAAAGAGTAGATGTCTGCAGAGTCCAATTCCAAATGGATCTCTGAGTGGAAGTGCTTTGTCTTTGCAGGAATGACCATATGTACCCATTGCTGTTCTAAGATGGAACTGGAAATGGGACCCTTTCCAGTTCTGCAATGGTCTTTCACTTTCTCAGTCCTGGAGATATCTATCTTGGCGGGATGGGGTAGGATTTGCTAACACAGTCCAATATACGGAATGAACCACTGCTTGAGTCACAGAAATGTTAGGGATTTCCCGTCCAGGTACCCACAATTCTCCAGGACTGGCGCAATTATTGAAGATGATGTTAACTTACAATTCTCTTTGAAGTTGTGGTGAAAGTCCTAAATGAAAATTTCACAATCATAGAATTAACGAAGCATTGGAGTTTCATCACAGAGCATGTGTTCATTTTTATTCACATTATCATTCATTCTTGTCATGTATCTAGGTATCCGAACACTAATATCATAGTTAACACACATCATATCGGGTTCTACATTTTCAGTTAACATTCAAAGTTACCTCCTAATGGGGCACCTGGGGGGCTAGGTCGGTTAAGTGGCCGACTTCAGCACAGCTTGTGAGTTCGAGCCCCTCGTCAGACTCTGTGCTGACGGCTCAGGGCCTGTATAGAGCCTGCTTCAGATTCTGTGTCTCCCTCTGTCTCTGCCCCTCCCCCTGGTTATGCTCTGTCTCTTAGAAATAAATAAATGTTATTTTTTTAAAAAAATATGTCAATCTATAGTCTTCTGACTTTTATCATCCCTATTGAAAGGTCATATCTATTGTACCTTTGAAGATTATTGGTCTTTGGTCTATAGCTGTATTTAAAAATTTCTCTGCCTTAGTTCTCAGTTCTCCAAGGATAGATATGAATAGGGAGCCTAAAGATTAGAGAAGAGACATCTTTGGGAATCATTAGCATAAAGGGGAAAAGTAGGAGTGATGAGGGGTGAATGTTAGGGACAGTATGAAAAGGAGTAAAGAAAAGGGAAGCTAGGAGATGGAAAGGAAAGAGAAATATATTTAGAAGACAATAAATAAAAGATGGAACCCATAATTGACAAAATGATCAGAGAAGGAGGAAGAGGTTAAGGGTGTCTACTATCTGAGATGCAAGGGAAGAGAGTCACAAAGAAGGGGTCAACAATGTCATGAAAGATAGGGTTCAGTTACATGTCTATAGAGTGCATTGTTTACATGTGGAAAAACAGAAATCACTGGCAAAATTACCTGCTGTTAAATTTAATGTATCAGCTTCCTTTGCTTTGGTAACAAATTACCACAGACTTAGTGGCTTAAAACAATGCCAATTTGTTATGTTACAATTTTAGAGGTAAGAAGCTCGAATTTCAGGGGTGCCTGGGTGGCTCAGATGGTTAAGCATCCGGCTTTGGCTCAGATCATGACCTCACGGCTCCCGGGTTCAAGCCTTGCTTTGGCCTTTGTGCTGACAGTTCAGAGCCTGGAGCCTGCATCAGATTCTGTGTGTCCCTCTCTCTCTGCCCCTCCCGCTCATGTTCTCTCTCTCTCTCTCTCCCTCACTTGTTTGAAATAAACAAAAAAAATTAGGGGCACCTGGGTGACTCAGTCGATTAAGCTTCCAAATTTGGCTCAGGTCATGATTTCATAGTTCCTGAGTTCCATCCCCACATTGGGCTCTATGTGGACAGCTCAGAGCTTGGAGCCTGCTTCAGACTCTGTGTATCCCTCTCTCTCTGCCCCCCTCCCGCTCACTCTCTCTCTCTCTCTCTCTCTCAAAAATAAACATTAAAAAATTGTTAAAATTTTTGAGTTCTAATTTCAAAGTGTGGGCAGTGTGACATTCCTTCTGGTGGCTCTGGGGAGAATCTGTTCCCTTGTCTTTTCAGTTTCTAGAAGTCATCTGCATTCTTTGGCTTGTGGCTTCTTCCTCCATCTTCAAGGCCAGGAGCATGGCATCTTCAAACCTGTCTCTCTTTAACCTGTTTCCATCACCATGTCTCATCTGACTCTAACCCTTCAGATTTCCTCTTTTAAGGACCTCTGTGATTATGTTGGGCCCACTTAAATAATCCAGCATAATCTTTTCATCTCAAAATCCTTAACTATATAGGAGCAAAGTCACTTTTGCCATGTAAGGTAACATATTCACAGGTTCTAGGAAGTAGGGCATGAACATCTTTGGAGGATCCTTATTCTATCTACCATAATCATGTCACACGACCCGTTATCTGTGTCTCAGTTTCCTTATTTGTAAGACAGGTAAAATTATACTGATCACACTTTGCTACTGAAATAATTCATTTCCATTAAACTGAACCCTGATTCACAGTAGACAGGCACTAATAAACAGTGGTGAAAAGGGAGTTTTCATTTCTTTGCCACTGGTGGGAGAAGGTTAAAGGAGGCAGAGTATGAATTAGGAAGCATGTCAAGGCAAATCTCCTGGCAGAGGAAGTAGTGAGTATGTTCAGGACAGGGTTCCCCAGCAGCTGAGGAAAAGGGGAAATTACTGTTTTGAAAGATAAGCCACATATTCTCTAGCAATATTTCAAATGTCTTTCAGCAAACTGTCCTCCAAGAAAGAAAATTAGCAAAACAAAAACCAGAACACACACACACACACACACACACACACACACACACACACACACACACAACAACAACAAAACTTACAGGGAAAAAAATAAAAAACCAAGAGAGAAATAAACCCACGTGTAATCACACGGGAATGTGCAGTCCCCTGATCCCCAGAGGCCAGGCCTTCTAAGATGAACCTAAGAATTTCTGGGCAAAAGTGAGTAAAAGTAAGGAAGTCAATATTCTCTTCCTGTACATGATTTTGGTTTCCATTTCAAGTGTCAATTTCACATGAGCAGCTCTAGTCCTCTGTTGCAGAACACCTAAATTGGTTGAAATAAGTATTAGTGGAAGAAAGGGGGTTATGGGCTGGGACTGAAGAGACATGGACTCTGGTTCCACTGAATTAGTGAATAATTTTAATCAAGTTGTTTTCTTCTTTCTGGGCCTCAGTTTTTCCCATGTATACATCAAGAACTAGACTGAGCTAACAATGCCATAAACTCTTCATTAGTGGATCTTGATTTTATGCTCTTGTCCTCTCCATCCCTCAGAGATCTCCCTTTCATGACTTTGACATTACTTCCTTACTAATAACTCCCAAATCATGCTATCTTCTCATTAGCAATCAGAATTATAGCTTCAGCTATCCACTAGTCATTTCTACTTGGTCATTTTGACACACCTCACACTCAACATGACAAAACCTTCATTATTCCTTTCTTAAAATTTTAATTCTAGTATAGTTAACATACAGTGTTATATTAGTTTCAGGTGTACAATATAGTGATTCAACAATTCTATACATTACTCAGTGCTTATCATGATAAATGTACCCTTTAATTTTTTTTAATTGTTTAATTTTGAGGGAGGGGAACAGAGAGAGAAGGAGACACAGAATATGAAGCAGGCTCTAAACTATGAGCTGTCAGCACAGAGCCTGATGCAGGGCTCAAACCCATAAGCCATGAGATCCCGACCTGAGCCAAAGTCAGACTGAGCCACAAAGGCACCCCTTGAGAAGACTGATACCCCTTGATAAGCATTCACTTAATCCCTTTCATATATTTCACCCATCCCCCCATCCACCTTCCTCTGATAACTGTTAGTTTATTATGTACAGTTAAAAGTCTGCTTTTTCGTTCAGGAGTTTATATCTAGGCTTTCCATCCACTCCATTGATCTTTGTATCTATTTTTGTGCCAGTACCACAACTATTTTGATTACTATAGCTTTGTAGTACTATACCTTAATATTGGAGACTGTGGCACCTCCAGTTTTCCTTTTTCAAGACTGCTTTGGCTATTCAGAGTCTTATCTGGTTCCAAACAAATTTTGGATTGTTGGTTCTAGTTCTGTGAATAATACTGTTAGGTCTTTTCATAGAGATCATATTAAATCTGCAAATTGCCTTGGGTAGTGTAGACATTTTAACAATATTTGTTCTTCTAATCCATGAGCAGGAAATATCTTTTCATTTGTGTCATCTGTAAATTCTTTCATCAATGTTCTGTACTTTTCAGAGCACAGGTCTTTCCCTCTTTTGTTTATTCCTAAGGATTTTATTATTTTTAGTGCAAATGTGAAAGGCATTTCTTTCTTAATTTCTCTTTCTGGTACTTCATTATTAGTGTATAGGAATGCAACAGATTTCTGTACATTGATTTTTTATCCTGTGAACTTACCAAATCTATTGTTCAGTTCCCTGGTTTGTTTTGTTTTGTTTTGTTTTCCTGGAGTCGTTAGGGTTTTCTATATATAGTATCATGTCATCTGCAAACAATGCAAGTTTGACTTCCTTCTTACCAATCTGATTTTTATTTTTTTCTCTTTTCTGACTGCTGAGTGTGGGACTTCCAGCACCATGTTGAATAAAAATGGTGAGAGTAGATATCCTTGTCTTGTTCCTGACCTTGGGAGGAAAGCTCTCCGTTTTCGCCCACTGAGTATGATGTTAACTGAGTTTTTCATATAAGGCCTTATTATATTGAGTTATGTTCCCTTTAAACCTACTTCGTTGAGTGTTTTTATCATAAATGAATGTTGTACTTTGTGAAATGCTTTTTCTACATCTATTGAAATGATCATATGGTTTTTATCCTTTCTCCTACTGATGTGATGTATCACACTGATTGATTTACGAATAATGACCACCCTTACCTCCCAGGAATAAATGCCACTTGATCATGGTGAATGAGTTTTTAGTGTATTGTTGGATTCGATGTGCTAATCTTTTGTTCTGGATTTTTCATCTATGTTCACAAGAGATATTGGCCTCTAGTTCTCTCTTTTGGTACTGTCCTTTGCTGGTGTTGGTATCAGAATAATGCTGGCCTCATAGAAGGAATCTGGAATCTCCCTCCTCCTCTATTTCTCAGAATAGTTTGAGAAGAATAGGTCTTAAGTCATCTTTGAATGTTTGGCAAAATCGCCTGTGAAGGCTACTGGTCCTGGACTTTTGTTCGTTGGGAGTTTTTTGATTAATGATTCCATTTTATAGCTGGTAATCAGTCTGTTCAAATTTTCTATTTCTTCCTGATTCAGTCTGGGGAGGATATACATTTCTAAGACTTTCTCCATTTCTTCTAGGTTCCCCAACTTGTTGGCATATAGTTTTTCATAATATTCTCTTATAATCTGTACCACACATATTTCTGTGGTATCAGGTATTTCTCTTTCATTTCCTGTTTTGTTTATTTTTTTAATTTAATGTTTTCTTTATTTTTGAGATACAGAGAGAGACAGAGTGTGAGTTGGGGGGGGGGGATGCGAGAGAGAGGGAGACACAGATTGTGAAGCAGGCTCCAGGCTCTGAGCAGTCCACACAGAGACCGGTGCAGGGCTCAAACTCACGAAGTCAGAGATCACCACCTGAGTGAAGTCTGGCACTTACCCAACTGAGACAACTAGGCGTCCCTCCTGTTTTGTTTATTGAGTCCTCATTTTTCAGGGATGGGGATAAGTCCAGCTAAAGGCTTATCAATTTTGTTCTTTCCAAAGAAGCAGTTTCTGGTTTCATTGATGTTCTTTTTTTTTTTTTTTTGTTTTGTTTTGTTTTGTTTTATAGTTTCTATATCATTTATTTCTGCTCTAATCATTATTATTTCTTTCCTTCTGCTGGATTTGGGTTTTGTCTGGTCTTCTTCTACTAGATGCTTTAGGTATAAGGTTGGCTTGTTTATTTGAGATTTTTCTTGTTTCTTGAGGTAGGCCTGTATTGGTATAAAATTCCCTTAGAACCACTTCTGCTGCATTCCAAAGATTTTGGAGCACCGTCTTTTCATTTTCATTTGTCTCCATGTATTTTTTTTTTTGTTTGTTTCTTCTTGGATTTCTTGGTTAACCCATTTATTGTTTAGCAGCATGCTATTTAACCTCCATGTATTTGTGTTCTTTCAAGACTTTTTTATTTGCGATTGATTTCTAGTGTCACAGTGTTGTGATCGGAAAAGATGCACTGTATGATTTCGATCTTTTTGAATTTGTTGAGACTTGTTTTGTGGCCTAATATGTGACCTATTCTGGAGAATGTTCCACGTGCACATGAAAACTATGTGTATTCTGCTGTTTTTGGATGGCATGTTCTGAATATATCTGTTAGATCCATCTGGTCCAATGTGTCATTCAAAGCCACTGTTTCCTCTTTCATTTTCTATTTGGATGATCTATCCATTCATGTAAGTGGTGTATGAAAGTCTTTATTATTGTATTACTATTGATTACTTCTTTTATGTTTGTTATTACCTGCCTTATGTATTTGTGTGCTGCCATGATGGGTGCATACATATTTACAATGGTTCTATTTTCTCCTTAGATTGTTCCCATGATGATTATGTAGTGTCCTCCTTTGTCTTGTGTTACCGTCTTTGCTCTGACAGAAGTATTGCTACCTCAACTTTCTTTTCACTCCCATTTGTATGATCAATGCTTCTCCAATCCTCCACTTTCAATCTACATGTGTCTTTAGATCTAAAGTGAGTCTCTTATGGGCAGCATATGATGGGTCTTGCTTTTTTCTCCATTTCAGCACCCTATGTCTTTTGACTGGAGCATTTAGTCCATTTACACTCGAAGGAATTATACATAGGTATGTAACTTATTACCATTTTGTTATTTGTTCTGCATTTCTGTTTGTAGTCCTCTGTTTCTTTCTTCTCATGTTCTTTCATCCCAAAGTTTTGTGGTTTTCTTTAGTGATACACTGGGATTCCTTTCTCTTCATTCTTTGCATATCTATTACTAGACTTTGATTTGTGGTTACCATTATATATGTATGTAACATCTCCCACATATAGCAATCTACATTAAGTTGATAGTCGCTTACATAGGAACACATTCTTTACTCTTTTCCCCACTCATATTTTAGGTAGATGTCAGATACTTTACATCCTTTTATTTTGTGAATCCCTCAACTGATTTTTATAGCTAGGCTTCTTTTTATGCGTTTGAGCTTCCTACTTTTCTTACTCCTACATTCCAGTCCTTTCCTTTCCGTACCCCTGGTCTTTCTTTCCTTTCCACTCAAAGAGTCCTCTTTAACTTTTTTTTGTAGAAGTGGTTTAGTGGTGATGAATTTCTTTTCAATTTTGTTTGTCTAGGAAAATTTATCTCCCCTATTCAGAATTGTAGCCTTCCTAGATAGAGTATACTTCTCTACAGGTTTTTCTTTTTGTACTTGCCATGTCATGCCACTCCCTCCGGACCTGCAATGTTTCTGCCAAAAAAAAAAAAAAAAATTCAGGTGATACAAGATTTTCTTGTATATGATACTTTTCTTTTCTCTTAGTGTTTTTAAAATTTGGGATGCCTGGGTGGCTTGGTCGGTTAAGCGTCCAACTTCGGCTCAGGTCATGATCTCATGGTCCATGAGTTCGAGCCCCGCGTCGGGCTCTGTGCTGACCGCTCAGAGCCTGGAGCCTGTTTCAGATTCTGTGTCTCCCTCTCTCTCTGCCCCTCCCCTGTTCATGCTCTGTCTCTCTCTGTCTCAAAAATAAATAAACGTTAAAAAAAATTAAAAAAAATAAGATAAAATTCTCTCTTTATCAATACTTTTTGCCATTTTAATTATTAATGTGTCTCAACGTGGACATCCTTGGGCTGATTCTATTGGTAGCTCTCCGTGCCTCCTGGACCTGAATTTCTGTTTCCTTACCAGATTTGGGACATTTTCAGTTATAATTTCTTCAAATAAATGTTCTGCCTCATATCTCTCTTCTCATTTTGGGATTCCTATAATGCAAGTATTATTATGCTTGATGGTGTTACTGAGTTTCCAGAGTCTATTTTCATTGTTATTAATTTTTCTCTCTTGTGGAACTTGACTGCTTTCTGATACCTTGACCTCCAGGTTGCTGACCCGTTCTTCTACCTTCTCTAGTCTACTATTTACTCCATCTAGTCTTACTTTTAATTTCAGTTATTGAGCTCTGCATCTCTAATTGTTTTTTTTTTAATGTTTTCTATCTCTTTGTTAAGGGTCTCACTTAGCTCCTCCACTCTTCTCAAATCCAGTATCTTTATGACCATTAGTTTAATTTCTCTATCAGGCATATTACATATCTCCATTTGGTTTAGGTCTCTTGCTATGATTTTGTCCTATTCTTTCATTTGGGACATACTGCTCTGCCTCTTCATTTTGTCTAACTCTCTGTGTCTGTTTCTATGTCTTAGAAAAGTTAAGTCATGTCTCCTGTTCTTGAAAGTAGTGGTCTTATGAAGGGCATTACAGTGCCCTGCAATGCAATATCCCCTGTTCACTAGAATCTGGTGCTCAAGGTGGTCTCCTAGGTCTACTGCATGTGCCCAGCTGTTGTGGCTGAGCTGCATTTGCCTTTACTCCAGTCATCTGCATGGCTTTCTTTGCCTTTTGTAGCCAGTGTTTGGTCCTTGTGTTGTTAGTGAACCAATCTGGGGCCATCTTAGGCTTGAGTTGAATCAGACCAGGCATTTGCCAGAGATGCAATAGAACCAACTATAGGTCATTTTCCCTGTGTTATCCCCTGAGGAGCTTCACTGATGGGTGGGATCTGCACTCAGAACAAATGTCTGTCCCCAGCCCACTGCCGGGACCATAGTCAGACTGGTGTGTGTGTCCTCTCCCCAAGAAAAGAGTCAATGTCAAGGCTCTTATACACTGCCAGGCTTGTGGCACCATTCTGGATGGGCTCCAGCCAAGAGCGATTTGGAGGGAGCAGGTCTGCAGGAGAATAAAGCAGTGGGGCACCCTGTACCAGCAAGGACTCTAACACAGTCCACTGTGAGAGGGGACCTCCAGCAACCAGGGACCAAGGCAAGGTTGGAGGTGGTAGTGTATATGGCGTTTGCAAAGTTTGTATGGATTTTCTATGTGAGGAGGCCTGGAACCAAGGCCTGGCTCGAGGAGGTGTGACCACAGGAGAATTCAGAGGCAGGGCATTCCATTAACAAGTTAGGTAGAGAGTAATGGTATCATGCTGGTTCCTGCAGATGTCCCTGTGTCTCATCTGGGAGGCAAAGATGGAAAAGGCACCCACCAGCTCCTTTGTTCCTGGAGAAGTCTCCCAGGAATCCCTGCCCCTTCAGCATACATTCGGAGATTATTAAACGAATCTCTCTCCTATATACCTTAGGCATTTTTTTTTTTTTCAAAATGCTGCTTCTATGCTACGTCTGTAAGGAGCTGTTTATTCCCCTATCTTTTTTAAGGGCAGGGATTCAGTTTCCTCTAGCCCTCCTGTCTGTCCCAAAGCTGAGCACACTGATTTTTAAAGTTCCAGGTGTTAAGCCCCATTGATTGTAAGATCTCATAGATTCAGCCTCTCTGGTTTTCAAAGCCAAATGTTATGAGGATTCATCTTCCTCGTGTAGATACTCCACCCCTGGGATATGCTAGGAGAATCTGTTTCTTTCTCCTTCCTGCACCTGTAGCATCCTTCCCCTCCTGTAGATCCATTTGCCTCCCAATCACGTTTCTGTCTTTCCAACCTTCTTTGATATGGCCTCTTCTCTACACATAGCCCTGGGGAGCCTGTTCTGCCAGACTTCAGGTTGTTTTCTGGGTTATATACAGCCATGTGCATGTTATCTAGTTGTATCAATGGGACATGGTAAGCTTAACATCCTCCTACTCTGCCACCTTCCCCAGAAGTTTCCCAAATGAGATTGTAATGAGCTTCTTCCATCCACAGTATAGTAACTGTGTTTAAGCCCTATTCAACTAGGACATCGTTTGTGAAATGTAAAAATTTCTTCATTTTCCCCTTCATTTCTGTTAACATCCTCAGCTTCTAGTAGCCTAAGTTGTAACATTTAACCTAAAATTTATGGATAAAAAATGTTTCTATTCATTTGGCCTACAAATGTTAATTGAATGCCTACTAGGTAGCAAGCATATACTAATTGCTAGTTTAGTCTCTACTCTTTAGTCTTCTACTCTTCTCTATCTATATTCTATATAGATAGATATAGATATAGATCTCTCTCTCTCTCTATATATATATATATACACACACACATATGGAGTATTACTCAGCAATCAAAAAGAATGAAATCTTGCCATTTGCAACTATGTGGATGGAAATGGAGGGTATTATGCTAAGTGAAATATGTCAGAGAAAGACAAAAATCCTATGACTTCACTCATATGAGGACTTTAAGACACAAAACAGATGAACATAAGGGAAGGGAAACAAAAACAATACAAAAACAGGGAGGGGGACAAAACAGAAGACACTCATGGAGAACAAACTGAAGGTTACTGGAGGGGTTGTGGGAGGGAGGATGGGCTAAATAGGTAAGGGGCACTAAGGAATCTACTCCTGAAATCATTGTTGCACTAATGCTAACTAATGTGGATGTAAATTTTAAAAAACAAAAAATAAAATTTACAAAAAGATTTTTAAAAATTAACACTGAGCAATGATACTGAAACTGAAGCCAAATGAAACCTTATAACATCTCCAACATGATCAGTTGCTTAGAAGAAATAAGCCCAGGAGCATCATGGAAACCAAATGTGTTTTCTGATCATTAATAAAACTGTATACTTGCTAATGTTACAGAAAAATATATAGGTGACAAAAAGAATTTTAAGCTTTAGAAAATATTTCTTGTAAAAAGGGATAAAATTATGTAAATCCACATTCTCTTTTCCACAATTACAAAATCCATAAATCTCTAAAAACCGCATTTTTTTTTCATAAATTTGGTGCCAAAACTATTTTGTCAATGAAATGTAAGCTAAATTGACATGAAACTATTTATAACTTATTCATTTACTGTGAATGTGATATTAATGTGTTTGATTACAAGGTACTCTCCCATACCCCATGGGGATATTATGTAATCAGCCGTACATATGCTGTATTACTTTTCCAAATCAAAAAAAAAAAAAATCTAAATTCTGAAATATATTTGCATCCAAAGCTCCGAATAAGGGGTTCTAGATGTACATTTCCTCTTCTTTAAAAGACAATTTTACTAGTAAGCTTTAGGAAAAGACACACACCCATGCACACACACACACACACACACACACACACACACACGCAGATACCAAATAAACTACCATTTCTTTGAGGGTAGGGTGTAACACATTATGCACTTTCCAAATCTATCTCTAACTCTCATCTGAGAAGTTGATCTTACTGTTCCCAATTACAACAGACTTAAGTATTTTGCCCAAGTACTAACAAAAGATGAGAACACTATTCTCATTTCTAAGGCTTTTAAAATTTCAACATTCTGTCTATAGATGATTTCGGGTATCATAAAATTACTTTTTTAAAATATATGCATTTATTTCACAAAGTGATCGAGGTACAGGCCCTTTTTTTAAGAGAGAGAGACACACACAGAGTAAGCAGGGGAGGGGGAGAGAGAGAGAGAGAATCCAAACCAGGCTCCGTGCTGCCAGGACAGAGGCAGACATGGGGCTCGAACTCATAAAACCATGAGATCATGACCTGAGCCAGAACCGAGAGTCAGACGCTTAACCAACCGAGTCACCCAGGCACCCCAAGGTACAGGCCATTCTTAACGGACTGCATCATTCTAGAATTTCTGGTTGGTATGGGCCTCCACAAAAATAACACACTTGGCAATACAGGAACAAAATGTGACCAGGGATTCACACAAAACTTTCTTTTATACAGTTGGCAAGGAAGAAGAATCTGAGAAACTGAAGCAAGTGCAATCTAGGGTGAGACTAATACTCCTACATGTAGTTAGCTATAAGGTTTCTGTTTTATTATTATTAATAGTCAAATTGTTGGAGAAGAAGAAAAATTCAAACATTCTTGTTCTCATTTTAAAGTACAATATTTTATGGGCACCAGGGTGGCTCAGTCAGTTAAGCTTCCCACTTCAGCTCAGGTCATGGTCTCGTGGTCTGTGAGTTCAAGCCCCACATCTGGCTGTCTGTTGTTACTACAGAGCCTGCTTCAGATCCTCTGTCCCTCTCTCTCTCTTTCTGCCCCTTCCCGGTTTGTTCTTTTTTTTTCCTCTCTCTCTTTCTCTCAAGAATAAATAAACAGTAATACATACATACATACATACACACATACATACATACATTTAAAAAATATATAATATTTTAAAGAAAATTCCTTTTGCAAATATGACCTTCTAACAGAGATATCTATATGCTTGGAAAAAAAAATTAACTATCCCTTCACTCCAAGAAATTCCTCAAAATCCATCTCATATACAGACCTATTCCATGACATTTAGTTCACGTAACAATTCCACATGCTCCTAAACTTGGTGTCTGCCTTTCTTGTAACAGTAAATACATTATACCAATGGAAAAAAAGGAGGTAAAAAAGAATGTCTTAAATTCATCACTGTATGCTTAGAGCTGGCTTTTATATGTATAGGTAATACATCTTAATTTTTTGACATTCAATCTTCAGGGGGTACTAAGAAAATATCATTTTTCGTGCACTTCAGATATATTATTTCTAGAATTCACAACTATCCTGAAGATATCACCCCCATTTTATAGATGAGGAAACTATAGATCAGAAAATGGAGTCCATGGTTCTCATCTAATAGCTTACAGGAACAGATTTTAAACAAAGATCTGAATTCCAGTTCTTTCCACATTACCTTGCTAACATATGCTTACCTTAGAATGACGTTTCCTGTAGGACAGGGATTTCATCATGGCTATTATTGCTTCATTATATAGAATATTGCAATATAAAGAGAAAGCCAAATAATGAATCTGGATAATGTTAAAATAAGCCCCAAACAGGGGTGCCTGGTTGGCTCAGTTGGTTAAGTGTCTGACTTTGGCTCAGGTCATGGTCCCCTGGTTCTCGGGTTCATGCCCCACAGAGATATGCACTGGTGGTGTGGAGCCTCCTTGGGATTCTCTCTCCCTCTCTGCTCTTTCCCCACATGTGTGCTATCTCAAAATAAATAAACTTAAAATAAGCCCCAAACATGTATAATCTTACACTTATTTGCAGATCTTGAGGAAGTTGCTTAACTTCTCTGTGCCAAAACTGCTTCAAACAGTAGTGATAATACCTTAGAAATTAGTTATGATGCTGACATACATTAAAATATATAAAGCTCTTAGCACAATATCTGGAACATAGTAAACACTCCAGAAATGTTAGCTATTGCTACTGAGATGAAAACTCACCAGATGGACATGTTTTAAACCAGGTGACTCCAGTCAGCAATAGCTGGACATCTAATCCAAAAACAGTCAATCCTACACTGGCTTGAAATCTATGATATGATCCGGTGAAAATATGATGCATGTCTACTAGTTTCTCTCTCTTGGGAATCTGAATTAAGAAACAAGGACTAAGCCCATCAATCGTAATTCAGAATTTATATGGTTTGGCTCCTACCTTCATCAATTTTTCTCTCATCATTGTAACCAACGATGCTAAGACTGTTGCTGAATCTAGTCTTTCAGTCTTCATTTTTATATCATTTGGCAGCATTCCATATGTTCAAGACCATTCTCCTCATTCTCTTTGGAAAGCACTGAAAAATTGCAGCTATTCAACACTTAATCCCAAGCCTCTAATCTCCACACCCCACTGTCCCTCTATGCAATTTCATCCACACTTTTGACTTCACTAATTATCTTCATGTTAGCTCAGACTTGTCTTACACATTCAACTGCCTTGTCCATCTCTCACTTCTCTGGATGGCTCAACGATAAATGATACCTCCGACACCATATGTCCCAAACCAAACTCATGATCTTCCCTCTCAAACATAGCCAAGATCCCTTCCAGTGCTCCTTACCTCCATAATGGCCCCAACAAGTAACCAGATCACGAATTAGAAAATTAGAAGCATGCCCGGATACCTCCTTTTCCTTTATCCCCATCTTTTACTAAAATCCTATTAATTTTATCTCTTAAATATTTCTCAATTCCTTCTCTCCATCTCCACTGCTACCTTTTAACAGGTATACCTATATCCATTCTAATATCTTGTGTACTTTCCATACTGTAACCAGTTATATTTTTTTATGATTCTAATCATGTCATGTTCCTGCTGAAGAGTCCACCAATGGCTTCCTACTATTCTTAAGATGTTTGGTGAAAATACATATCATAGTAGTCAAGACCTGCAAAGATATGTTTCAGCTTCTTTCCCTCTTCTGTTGCCCTACATGCAGCCATATTTGTCTTTTTTTCAGTTCCTTAAACATAATAGATTATATTTCCTGCTACCTTAGGATCTTTGCACATGGTTTCCCTCTGCCTGGACTACTCCTCGTCCTTCTCTTCACTTAATTAATCCTTATTATATCTCATCTCATAATATCACTTCCTCACAGAAAGTTTCTTGAACAACTGGACTTTATCAGATCATTTAGTTATTTATTCAACAAATATTTAATAAAAACCTACTATACACCATGTATAGCTCTAAACATATGGGATTGAGAAACACAAAAAACCCTTCCCTTCATGAAGCCTACATTCTAGTGGAAGTAAACAGGCAATAACCAATAAAATAATGCATAGAATGTATAATATATGTAAAGCCAGTAAGTCTGGGGACTGGGGGTAAGGGGGAAGAAAGAAAAAAAAAAGGGTAAGAAAATCACAAGCAGAGAGTTTCCAGTGCCTGAGTTGGTATGTGACATAGAGTTGGCCCTCAATAAATATTTGTTGAGCAGACGAATGAATAAAGGAAGGAGCATGTTCAAGTTATGAGAAAGTGTAAACTGTAAAAGACTAGAGGAACTACTTGATGGATGAAACAAAGAGAAACCAGGCAGGTCTTGAGAGATAACAGTCTCTTGAACCATTCATTCTCAATGGCTTCATTCAGCTCCAGTTCCAGTCATTATATGGTCTTAGTATAACCATATTTAGTATCCATACCCTTCCTTCCCCAGTGCCAAGGGCTGGATAATTTAAGTGGGTCATTCTTAAAACCAAAATACCTAATCAGGACACGGATACAAGATTGTGTATACCACTTCCATCACTCACCACCACACATATCCCTAAAGCCACTTCTTTACTACACACACACACACACACACACACACACAGATATCACTTGTGTTGAAGCTTCAGTTCTCCAGTCCACAGCCCCTTTCAGGTACAAACTCCCTCCCATATACACAAGACTGTGAAAGCCCTTGCTCTTTTCCCTGACGCTGTGAGACACTTAGGTCACTACTCTCCAAGTCCAGTCAAACCCACAACTGGGGGCCCCTCAGGAAAAGGAACCTGGGTCTCTCCTTCCCAGCAGTCTCCTGCACCTTAAAGACTATCTTCTACCCACATGTAGATGGACATGAACTCCTTTGTGATTCTGAATGACCTTCAAGATCACTGATCCCATATATACTCAAACTCAGGCTCCAGCATCAGATGGCAAGGTTCTGAAGGACTGGGGCTCTGAGTGCCCCCTCAAGCCTCTTGTCTTTATCAGAACCCACAGAAGGATTTGTATACTTTCTGGGTGGCCTGGGCGGAAACTAAGGCACTGTACTTCCCCAAAACACAAATATTCAGTGTATACCCCCTTTCCATGGCACTGCCTGATATTACAGTAACACTCGCCTCACAGATACCTGCCTCCTCACAATTAGAGACTCTATCAAACCATGTCCCTTTAGGGAGCCCTCCCATGTTCCCACAAGTCTGTGTACCCCGCTCCATGACTAAGCCCACTCCTATGATCAGCCCCATCACAAGCACCCCTCAGGATTGGAGTCCTGTATCTTCCCTGGAGCCCCAGCACTTTCTGGGCTCATGCTCACTCAGGAGTGGGCACACTCGCACATACATCCCTGCGCCTTCTCTGGGACTCTGAGGTCCCTTCCCACCATTCAGAGTTGTATGACTTCCCTTGACCCCTGACCCTGAGGTCCCAGCCCCACCACACAAACACACAGGGACGCCTCCTCAGGAGTAGGGCCATGCCCAAGTCCCCTCTCCCCACAGACCCAGGACTGCCCAGCTGCTTCAGCGCTTTCCCCTGAACGACCGCGCCCACAGACCTGCCTCAGGTGCCCTCTGGCTCTACTCCGCCATGTTTTGTTGTCCCTCCACTTCTAAGCCCACGCAAAAATCGTGGGGCAGTGGGGAGTGGGCAATAGGATCCTCGGGGTGACATACCTTCCTCAGGAAGACTGGGAACAATGGCTGATAGAGCAACTGGTGGTCCACGTGCTAGCTGCAGGCACGTGGAGGGCCTGGCGGGGAGGTGGTAGGTGGGCTGGGAGGGAGCAGTCGCCTGAGGCCCCGCCCCCCATGGCCCCAGTCCTCTTGGGTCCAGGTGCCCACAGGGCTAGGAGTCCCCAGCACTTCTCATTTTGCTCCTGGGCATTCGAGTCCTGGCAACTGAGCATGCTCAGCCACCTCTGGGGACCCATTGTGCTGGGATGGCGCTCTGCTGCACTGAGGGGTTCTTCCTGCCCACCCCAGACATGTAAGGACTGGCTTTACTGTGGTTGAAGCTCAATTTGGGACTTGAGACAGATTTCCTGATTTCCCAACACATCTCCTCCTGGCCTGCCTGGTTCTGGTCGAGGTGCTGGGTAACCTATTTCTTCAACTGAAATGCACCGAGGAATCAATAGTTCTGTGCCCACCGATACCAAACTCGAAGAGGCCCAAAGAGTTCTGGCTCCTTGCCCCTCTACAACTGCACCAGCCCTAACCCTAGACTTTACTGCTGTATTTCTCAGTATACTTAGGATGTATTTTCCCATCTCCCCCTGGTGAATCGACACTATCTTCTAAGACCAAGCTAAACATTACCCTTTTCTGAGCTGCTTTATCCTCCCACAGTCACCTGTGTGTCCCTGGCCTGATGCTGACAATGTTTTATGCATTATTTACTTCTCTCTTCCTCACTTAAGGGTGGAGTGAGCTCTTTGATGCCTGGGGTCTGACACTTCATCTAGGTATACTCCATACCACAGCATAGTGCTTGACACAAGGTAAGTGCTTCATAAAAGTAAATGTTTGTGGAATGAAAAATGAATCCTAAGTTCACTCCTGCACATCCTACCAGTTTTATTGAGCACTTAATTTTTTAACAACTACCATTCTAGGCCCCTTCTCTTCAAAGGTCTCACAGAGAAAGGAAGAGATTATGGCTTTATATACCTCATAGAGACACCACCTCCAGCCTGGACTTCAACTTATTCTAGGATGTTAGCCCACCAGAGAGTGGACACTCCATACATTTCTTTACTGAACAAAAAGATGTAGTCACAGAAACAAAAAGAGAGAGATGGAGAGAAAATGGCTTTGGTAGAGGTTAACTAGTGTTTGAAGTGCTGCCGAATCACAGAGAGAACTCTCAATTAGAGGTGGCAGGAGTAAAACAACGAAAATCCTAAAGAGGAGTGGATACCCTAGCTGAGTCTTGAAGAATGAATAGCTGTCAGCCAGGCAAAGGAAAGGAAGACTGTGCCAGGCAGAGGGAGCAGCATGAGCAAGGCAGAGTGTAGGGAACAGCAGTGACACTCAAAGAAGTCCAGGAGGCTAGAGCACAAAACTCCTAGGGCAAAACATTATCTCTAAAGAAACTCCTGTATAGCTAAGTAATGTCTTCAGTTGGGTTCCCCAAAAGCAAAATCTGAGGCCAGGACTTGGTTGCTGGTAATTTGTTTGGGAAGTAAGCTCCAAAAACAGATGGGAGGGAGACAGAATGAAAGAGGGGAAAGTGGAAAAGCCAAGAAAAGGGTGTGATATTGAGCTGATAGCTTTACTAGATAATTGGGCTTGATTTTACTGGAGACCCTCTGAAAACCATGTAGAAGGTGCCTCAGCTTTGCACCACCAAACAGCAAGGAGACTGGGTCATTTGCCTCTTAATTTCCATCCCCATTATTTGAAGGTTATCTCAATCCCCCAGCTGGAACTCATTAACATTTCCTGATTATGCTTGCCCAAGGCTAAGCATTCTACTAGGATTTGAAAGAAAGCCTTGAGGCAGAAAAGCAGATGGACCAGAAAGCATTTGAGCTAGTAACAGGCTTAGAGCTACACTGAAATCAGGAATAAGGTTTTGAAAGGGTGGGCCTAAGCCAGCCAACTCCCATCTTGTTCTCTGTCCTTCACCTTGACCACGCCTCCTCCCCTTGAGTAACCTCCCGCTCACCTGCCTAACAGGACTCCGACCCTTCCCCAGCCAATCGGATGAGGCCACAGCCATTACCTCACCAACTGCCCCTAGACCCCAATAAAACCTTTGTGCTTTTGAAACTCGCTCTCTCTTCCCGGTATCTCACCGCTGCGTCGGTGCAGGTAGGGGATTGAGCTCGAGCTAGCTTGAATAAGGGCTCTTTGCT
Organism: Panthera pardus; assembly: GCF_024362965.1. Taxonomy (NCBI): domain Eukaryota; kingdom Metazoa; phylum Chordata; class Mammalia; order Carnivora; family Felidae; genus Panthera; species Panthera pardus. The sequence goes on along the minus strand of NW_026526872.1, from coordinate 147,464 downwards.
TTTGCATCAGACTTGGCTCCCTGGTGGTCTTTGGGGATCACGAATTCTGGGCATAACATTTGGGGGCTCGTCCGGGATCCCCAAGACCCCCGAAGGACCCCGACGTGGAGAGCCTGACTGGCCACGGTGAGTGTCTGTTCGTTCCGTCTTTTCTGTGTGAGCTCATTTCTGAAATTCTGGTAGTGCCCAACATGGTCTAAGTGGACGCACTGGAGGACCACGGGCCGGGAGTTTCAGAAGACGTTCCGATCCTCCCTTTTGGAAAGATGTGGAACCCCCTCAAAGGTCTAAGCTAGCTGTCAGTTTTGCTTCCATGGAGTTGGAAGACTTTCTAGGGGCCCTGTTTGTTTTTGTGTTTCTCTGTTTGGTTCTGTGGACGTACTGGACTTACTGGACGGACGTTATGGGACAGACTCAGACTACTCCTCTAAGTATTATGATTAATCACTTTAAGGATGTGAGGGGAAGGGCTAACAACCTCAGTGTGGAAGTCCGAAAGGGTCGGTGGCAGGTTTTTTGTTCTAGCGAGTGGCCAACTTTCAATGTTGGATGGCCACCAGAGGGGACCTTCGAACTCCCTACCATCCACCGAGTCAGGAGTATCATCTCTCAGCCTAAGATGGGCCATCTTGATCAGCTCCCTTACATTATCACTTGGCAGGACCTTGTAGAAGACCCAGCCTCTTGGCGTAAGCCTTTCCTAGACCCACTCCCTCTGGAGCCAAAACCCATTCTTGCTTTGCAGGGGACAAAGAAGAAGAAAAGTCTTACCCAGCCTTCAGCACCCCTCTACCCTGTCCTACAAGGGGGGACTGAAGAAGAATTAATTTTTCCTCCCCTGTATAACCCCTCTAGGATGCCGGAAGAACACCATCCTCCCCCTCCGGGGGAGGCAGATGCTATTCCGAGAGCGGGAGGTGGAAAGGCTCCAGTGGGAAGCCCGCCCTTTACCAGACAAAGGGCTCAGAGGGAGCAATCCGCCTCCGCCGCCGCCGACTCCACTGTTCTGCCCCTGCGAGCCACCGGACCCCCAGACGCAGAGGGGAATCAGCCCCATCACTTTTGGCCTTTCGCCACTAGTGACCTCTACAATTGGAAAGCTCAGAATCCTAAGTTTTCCGAGAAACCGGCAGGGCTTATTGATTTATTAGACTCTGTTCTTTTTACCCATCAGCCCACGTGGGACGATTGCCAGAAGCTTTGCAGGTCCTGTTCACGACTGAAGAAAGAGAAAGAATCCTCAATGGGGCCCGAAAACTAGTTCCGGGCGCAGACGGGAATCCCACCACCAACCAGGCTCAGATAGATGCCTCCTTCCCCTTAACTCGGCCCCAGTGGGATTTCAACACGGCAGAAGGTAAGGAGAGGCTCCGGGTCTACCTCCAGACTCTAATGGGGGGGGTCTCCGAATGGCTGCTAGAAAGCCAACCAATTTGGCCAAAGTAGGAAATGTACAACAGGGAAAAGATGAATCTCCGGCTGCCTTTTTAGAATGGATCATGGAGGCATTCCGTACCTATACCCCCAGGGATCCAGAGGCTCCAGAAAGCAAGGCAGCTGTTATCATGGCCTTTGTAAACCAATCGGCCATAGACATTAGGAGAAAATTACAGAAAATAGGTAGACTAGGAGAAAAAAGTCTGCAGGACTTACCGGTGGTAGCCAAAAAGGTATATAATAACCGGGAGCCTCCTGAGGACAAGCAGGCTCGCGCCATGGCGGCTGCCAGCAGTAAGCAGACTCGAGACCTGGCCAGAATACTACAAGCTACCACTGCTGAGTTCCCCGAGGAACGAGACCACCATCTCCGGCAGCTGGCAGACGACGCAAGAAAAGGTAAAGGAACCACCAAGGGGGGGAAGCAGAGGCTGCAGAAAGATCAGTGTGCATACTGCAAGGAGATAGGGCATTGGGCCCGAGATTGTCCGAAAAGGGCCCGCGGGAAGGGAAGCAAGACTGATGGAATAAAAGTCCTAGAGCTAGATGAACTAAGTGATTAGGGGAGTCGGGGTTCGGACCCTCTCCCCAAACCCAGGGTAACTCTTAAAGTGGAGGGGACCCCTGTCGACTTCCTTGTCGACACCAGAGCACAACATTCGGTCCTCCACACCCCACAAGGAAAACTAGCCAGCAAGAAGTCCTGGGTACAAGGGCCAACTAGTATGAGCCAGTATTCATGGACTACCCGAAGAACGGTAGATTTGGGGACGGGACGGTTATCCTACTCCTTTATGGTAATACCAGAATGCCCCTACCCACTGTTAGGACAGGACTTACTGACCAAGATTGGAGCTCAGATAACTTTCAGACAAGGGGGGGCCTCAGGTCACCGATGGCAAGGGCCACCCCATCCAGGTCCTGACCATGAAACTGGAGGATGAATACCTCCTCCACCAGGAGGCGCTCCCGAGAGAGGATAATATAGACAGATGGCTACAAGAATTCCCCTCGGTTTGGGCAGAGACAGGGGGGATGGGACTAGCCGCTCACAGGACCCCGGTCCTGGTAGAGGTCAAGCCAGGACAGAGTCCGGTAAGGATCAAATAATACCCCATGTCTCAGGAGGCCCAGAAGGGGATCCAGACACACATCCGGAGACTACGAAGCCTAGGGGTACTAGTTCCTTGCCAGTCTGCCTGGAACACACCCCTACTGCCGGTCAAAAAGCCTCACACAAATGACTACTGACCGGTACAAGATCTCTGGGAAGTAAATAAGAGGGTCGCGGACATACACCCAACTGTTCCCAACCCATATACTCTCTTGAGCTCCTTGGCGCCCTCCAGGGTCTGGTATACTGTACTAGATTTAAAGGATGCCTTCTTCAGTCTGCCGCTGGCACCCCAGAGCCAACCCTTGTTCGCCTTCGAGTGGCATGATCCGGAGGAGGGCTACAGTGGGCAGCTCACCTGGACACGGCTACCTCAGGGATTCAAAAATTCACCCACCATCTTCGACGAGGCACTACACGAGGGCCTGGGTGAGTACAGAAGGGAGCACCCTGGCCTCACCCTTCTACAGTACGTAGATGACATCCTGATTGCTGCCGACACGGCCAAAGACTGCGAGCGAGGGACCCAGGACCTGCTGGCTACTCTGGGGGCCTTAGGGTACTGGGCATCCACGAAGAAGGCTCAGATATGCAGGGAGAGGGTAAGTTACCTGGGATATATCCTGGAGGGTGGACAGCGGCGGTTATCAGATGCCAGAAAAGAAACTGTCCTAAAGATCCCTACTCCCACCTCCCGAAGTGAAGCAATGGAATTTTTAGGATCAGCCGGCTACTGCCGCCTCTGGGTTCCAGGTTTTGCTGAGATCGCCAGGCCCCTATATGAAGCTACTAAAGACAAGAAAACATTTAAATGGGCTGAAAAAGAAGAAACTGCCTTTAATCAGTTAAAAAAGGCCCTCTTAAGTGCCTCAGCCCTGGGCCTACCAGACATTATGAAGCCCTTCCACCTCTTTGTAGACAAACATAAGGGAATAGCAAAAGGGGTTCTAACTCAAGCCTTAGGCCCCTGGAACCGCCCAGTGGCTTACCTGTCCAAGAAACTACACCCAGTGGCTGCCAGCTGGCCACCATGCCTAAGAATTATTGCGGCGACAGCACTCCTAGTCAAGGACGCAGACAAACTGACCCTAGGATAGGAGATCTGGATCACGACCCCACACGCCATTGAAGGGGTCCTAAAACAGCCTCTGGATAGATGGATGAGCAACACACATATGACTCATTACCAGAGCCACCTACTCACCTCCACGAGTGTGGTTCCACCCCAGTGCAGCCCTCAAGCCTGCAACCCTGCTGCCCGACCCTGACCTAGGTGCTCCACTACATGACTGTGGGAATCCTGGAACAAGTACATGGATTCCAGACGGACCTGACCAACTGACCCTCCCCGATGCCGAGGCTACTTGGTTCACTGATGGCAGCAGCTTTGTGCGAGACAGACACAGGTATGCAGGTGCAGCGGTGGTCACCGAAACGGACACTGTATGGGCGGAGGCTCTACCCTCCGGAACGTCAGGCCAGCAAGCAGAGCTCATAGCCCTCACCAAGGCGCTGACGCTAGGAGCTAGAAAACGGCTTAACAACTACCAGACTTGGGAGACCCAGTTTTACCAGACCAGCCCAAATACTCCCAGGAGGAGTTACAGTGGATCAAGAAACTCCCCATGGCCCAGGAGATAAAGGGATGGTGGTATACACCTAACAAGGAGCTCGTGCTGCCAGACCGGCTCGGAGTCTCAATATTAGAGCACATGCATCGGTCTACTCACATGGGGGCCCGAAAATTAAAAGACTTAATCCGACATGCCGGAATCAAGATTCACCAACAGGACACCAAAATACAGCAAGTTGTATCTGCCTGCAAGACCTGCCAACTCACCAACGCGAGAGCCACATCGAATAAAAAAGGAACCAGGCTCAGAGGCACCAGACCGGGAGCCCAATGGGAAGTCGACTTCACTGAAGTCAAACCAGGAAAGTATGGTTATAAATATCTTTTAGTATTTACAGACACCTTCTCTGGCTGGGTGGAGACATACCCAAGCAAGCATGAAACGGCTCAGACGGTGGCTAAGAAGCTACTAGAAGACATCTTACCCAGGTATGGTTTCCCTGCCATGGTAGGATCAGACAATGGACCAGCTTTTATCTTGCAGGTAACACAGGCAGTAGCCAAGGCGGTGGGGGCAAACTGGAAATTACATTGTGCTTACAGGCCCCAGAGCTCAGGACAAGCAGAAAGAATGAATAGAACCCTAAAAGAAACCCTTACCAAATTAACCATGGAGACTGGTGGGGACTGGGTGACTCTCCTACCGTATGCCCTTTACCGGGTTAGAAACACTCCTTACACTCTGGGTTTTGCTCCCTACGAGATCATGTTTGGCAGGCCACCCCCTGTTATTCCCAACCTTCGAGCTGAACTTCTTACTGAGTTTAAAGATCAAGAACTTTTTCTTTCCTTGAGAAAGAAAAAGCCCTTGAGAGGGCTCCAGAAGGCGCATGAGGACATTTGGCTGCGCCTCCGTGCCATCTACGAGGCCGGCCCAACCCTGACACCTCACCAGTACAGGCCGGGAGACTGGGTCTATGTTAAGAGGCACCACCAAGAGACCCTCGAGCCGCACTGGAAGGGACCCTACATCGTGGTGCTGACAACACCCACTGCTCTCAAAGTAGAAGGCATTGCAACCTGGGTCCATCACACCCACGTTTGGTCAGCGGACCCCTCCTCCATCCGGAAGGACTTCGTCATGTGATGGGCCATCAGTTGGGACCAACACAACCCGCTCAAGCTCAAGCTACAGTGCATTCAACCCACATAATATTGGTAACGCTGTTAACTCTGCTTGTCATTGCTCATGCTGCTGGGAGTCCCCATGCCCCTCAAAACATCACCTGGCAGATCATAGACACCAGCTCAGGGACAATACTTAATCAGTCCTCCCAGAGCCAACCCAGGGACACTTGGTTCCCAGAACTTTGAGTAAACCTGCAAACTCTGTTCCCCTTGTCACCATAAATGCAGCCGGTCCCACGATTGGGTCCGTAAGCTACATGACAAGGGGGGAATGAAAGGGCGGGCCTATGCCAGCCAACTCCATCTTGTTCTGTGTCCTTCACCTTGACCACGCCTCCTCCCCTTGAGTAACCTCCCGCTCACCTGCCTAACAGGACTCCGACCCTTCCCCAGCCAATCGGATGAGGCCACAGCCATTACCTCACCAACTGCCCCTAGGCCCCAATAAAACCTTTGTGCTTTTGAAACTCGCTCTCTCCCCGGTAACTCACCGCTGCGTAGGTGCAGGTAGGGGATTGAGCTCGAGCTAGCTAGAATAAAGGCTCTTTTGCTTTTACATCGGACTCGGCTCCCTGGTGGTCTTTGGGGATCACGAATTCTGGGCGTAACAGTTTGGGCACCAGAAGAACCTCTACAAAAAGTTACATGAAAATACTCATCAGAAATAGCCCTCCATAGCTGAGTAGTTTAAAAATTCACAAGCCTTGTCACTACAACTATCAAGATGAATATACACAAGCTTTTACACATCAATCCTAATGATTGGTAAAGGCTGTGGGGGCTATAGGAATTTCAGTGTGGGAGGGGTCACTGAAGGCTGAAGAGGACAAAGGAGCTTCATGAAGTATAACAAAATGGAAAAAAAGGCCTTTGAGAACCAAGGTTCTACTCAAACTCTTGGGCAAATCACTTAAAGAGACATTGAGCCTCAGATTCCTTTTCCAAGAAACCCAAACAACAGTGCTGCCTACCACAAAGAGTGCAGTAAGTCACAAATGAGACAGGTTAAAATGCATTTTATAACTATAATTATGGTAAATAAAGAACCTGGCATGTTTTTGAACAATTAACATAAACATACCTTGATTCCATTGCTGAGTAGGCTCTGTGCAGATGCTAGTGTTAAACTTAAAAAATAAAAATGACAGGGGTGCCGAGGGGCTCAGTGGGTTAAGCCTCTGACTTCAGCTCAGGTCATGATCTGGAGCTCTGCTTCCCTTAGAGCTCTGTGCTGACAGCTCAGAGTCTGGATCCTGCTTCAGATTCTGCGTCTCCCTCTCTCTGCCCCCCCCCCCCCCCGTTCATTCTCTCTCTTTCTCTCTCTCCCTCTCACACACACACACACTCACAAATAAACATTAAACATTTTTCTGAAAAAACAGATAAAACTTCCAGCTGTTTTACCAATAAAAACAGGTTTCTCTGGGAATAGAGATTTGCAACCTGAGACAAGCAAACTGTGGCAAAACCACAGACAAGGCCTCCTGGAAAGGAGAGATATGCTCTCTCAAAGAGAAAAGGGGGAAAGTTGGAAATGCTGTTATAAAGTCCATTGGACGAAACTAGGAGTTTAAAGTATACCAGATTTTCATTGAGTATGTTGTGACAGGTTTTCATTGAGTGTGTTGTGACTGTTTCTCATTTTTCCTCACTTCCAGTAGGTCTGCAGGAAACAAGGAGTACTCAACTTGACAGCTCCCTCTGCCCTCTGCCCACCTCCTGACTCCTTTCTAAATGAGGTTTCCTTTTATTACTTTTCACACCGAAGATAAAGAAAAAAATGAATATACCACTGTCCGTGGTTTCTAGAAGCTCGCAATCCAAAAAAGGAAGGAGAATTAATCCATAATTATAACCTAGCATGATTGATGTTCTGATTAGAGCAACCATGGGAGGCTGTGGGAGCCCAGAGGGAGGTATACAACCCAGCCTGGGGTAGAGAGGATAGGCTAAGGGATATTTAGGGGAAACTTCCTGGAGGAGAGTGTTTGATCTAACTCTTCAAGGGCAGGTAGGAATAAGCTTGGCAAAGAAAACAGTGGGACAAGGGGAAAAGGTGGTTGGGGCAATGGGAACAGCATGGACAAAGCAAAGGATAGTGTGTCTGGGGTGGACAGCAAGGACAGGAGTGGCTGCATCAATAGGTAAGTACAGATTCTGGAGAACTCAAATAGCAGGGGACTTGATCCTGAAAATGATAGAAACCCATTGAGGAATTTTTAAGCAGGTCAGGGACCTGGTCAGCTCCTCTGGTCGCTGTGTAGAGAGTAGATTTGAGACAGAAAAAAAAAAAAAAAATTGAACAGTGCAATTCTATACAAATGTGTTTGTTGACATTTCAAATTACCATGTGATGAGAACCTTTTATTTGCTATATACACTTGCCCTGTACAATTTAAATCTTAAGTGAATTTAAATATCAGTTATTTAGTCAGACTAGCCACATTTTAACTGCTCAATAGCTATCCTATATTGGAAAGCATATATAGAGAACACTCAAAGTTTTTTCCCACAGCATTGAAAGACAAATTACAACTGGGCAGAAGAAACAAAATGCCTAGAAACATTCAGGACTTAAAAAGGCCAGGTTCAGGATACCCGGATGGTTCAGTCAGTGAAGCGTCTGACTCTTGATTTCAGCTCAGGTCATGCATGATCTCACGGTTCAAGAAATCAAGCACCAGGTTGGGCTCTGAGCTGACAGCATGGAGCCTGCTTGGGATCCTCTCTCTTTCTCTCTCAAAATAAATAAATAAACAAACTTAAAAACAACAACAAAGTCCAGGTTCAGTTCTTTATGTCAGCTCCTCCTCAGGAAGCTGGGAAGGAAGGAGGATAGACTTCATACCTGCTGGAGTCCTCAGAGAATTCCTTCTGATATGACTAGCACAGCATGAGGACTGGGATAGAAATGTCGCCCTCATGGTCTCCTGGGAGTCGGTTTTCCCATGCTATCATTCAGAGTGTACCCAGGAGGTCTGCCTTCCCCAGGGATTTCCTGAGGTTTTTTATCTCCACAGATAGCCACTTCCCACCCACCATAGAGCCAGGGTGCCTTCCTTCTCACAAAATATTCCCTATAAGATTCACCCACTACCTCTGTAAACATTTATTAAAATGATGCCTTCCACATGCCTGTCACTGACTTAGATACAGTATGGAAAGAGAGATATTCAAGGTATAATCACATTTCTCACATGGGCTAACTCATTTACATCTCAAAGTAACATTGTAACATTACTATTAACATCATCATCCTGTACAGAAGATGAAATTGAGATTCAGAGAGTTTAAGTCACACAGTCAGATGGCAGCAGCGCTAAGGAAGGCTGAAATGGTGCTATGTGGTCTTAAGTAATTTCATATCAAAACTCTCATGCTTTTAATGTTTACAAACACGTTGGGAAGAAAAGATGAACACACACAAATACAATTTATAATTTCCAAGCAATGTAGTAAAAGCAGTGTTACAATCATGCTCAGAAAAATATTGAAGCATCAAAGAGGGATGCCTTTGGTGGACATCATGGAAGGTTTCCTGGAGGAAATGACCCTGGAGCTAGCTGGAAGCATTCCACCCACAGAGCTAGGGGCAAAGTTGTTATAGAGGAGAAAAAGAGGCAAAGCAATTATTTGACTGGTTATAGCTTAAGCAGTTGTCTGATTTGGGAAAGCCTAGGTGGCTGTTTGTGACTGGCTGCCTCAGGGTTCATTTTCTTGGATTCAAATGCACTGACTCTGGCTTAGTGTTTGGTTTGGTTAATGAGGCGTTAGAGCCACCCCTGTCTAGTGGCCTCCTCCTTTAAATATTTTCACACCAGCATATATTCTCCACAGGTTTAAGTTTAAATATAATGAGCAGGGACAGAAACAAACCTTGCTGAAGCAAAACTGTTAGGGATACTTCCTTTTCTTTTAAGTTTATTTATTTATTGAGAGAAAGAGAGAGACAAAGAGCTTGAGTGGGGGAGGGGCAGAGAGAGAGGGAATAGAGAGACCCAAGCAGGCTCTGTGCTGATAGCAGCACACGCTGAGAACAGCACGGAGTCTGACTTGGGGCTTGATCTCACGAACCGCGAGATCATGACCTGAGCCCAAATCAAGCGTTAGATGCTTAAATGACTGAGCCACCCTGGTATACCATTAGGGATGATTCTAACCTGACCTTTTCAACTTAGCTTTAATAGTAACAGAGACAAGGATGGTTCACACTGTACAAATATCTTTCTTATTCAATTATTAGATGGATTTTTTATGAATGAATTTTATCAGAACTGCTAATTGATTAGATAATTGCTCATCGTTTAGCAATAACAGAACTCCATAATATTTTATTTCATTTATGGGGTTATTTACTTAAAGCATAATTATATTTATTGTCATGATAAAAAGATTTCTGTTTTTTTTTTCTTTTTTCTTTGAGAGAGACAGAACACAAGTTGGGGAGACGGGCAGTTGGAGAGAGAAAGAATCTCAGGCAGCCTCCACATTCATCATGGAGCCTGATGCGGGGCTCAGTCCCACCAACCTGGGATCATAAACTGAGCCAAATCAAGAGTCTGACGATCAGTCACCTGAGCCACCCAGGAGCCCCAAAGTGGGTTTCTGATATGATTTCTCAGTACCTTAAGCATTGGAAATCTTCAAACTGGTCTTTCTAACGATTATTTTCAGGCTATCAGGCCAAATTTTCTCTCTATATCACCTACTTTATGCTATATGGTATACTGCTCTGGGTATTACAATCATAATTCAGGCCAGTGTGTGTTGAGATGTCACTTTTATGTATTTGGTCTTAATTATTAATTGCATAAATGCCTGTTTGCATGTATTTGTCAAAAATTGACTTTTAGGGAGAGTAGTATTGGTTTTTACATTTTTCTAATGCTTTCAAACACATTTCTGTCTCAGTTATCATCACCTAGGACGTTTTTCTTCTTAATTAGATTGCTGTGAATGTGCTAAGGTACTATCTCTCCACTTCAAGCCCCCATCTTCTCAGTTCTCTGATTACATGGCAACACGTTCTCTAACTCTTGCTTCAGTTGCTTCAGTTTTATGACATTATCTAAGTCACACCTCTTAACTGAAAGAACCTTTTCACCAGAAAATGCAGATCCAACTAAGAGTCAAAAACCCTCGATATTGAGTTACTTTCTATGAACTACATTAAGCATTTCCTCCACCTCAAAGTCACAAGTATTTTGTTGTTATTTAAATACCATATGATACGTGTTCACCAGAGCCTTGCAGTCAAGATACACTCAATGATTATGTTGAGTCATAAGAAAACCCATTGACTGACAGAGGTAATGGACACCATACATTTTTGCTTCTCAGTCTTTTCAATTGTGGCATTCGACATAAGTCTGTTAGCTGAAATAAGAATTTCTAGGCTGATCAGTAATTCAATAAATTATTAACTTCAGTTGAATACATGTGTCAACACGTAATTAAGAAGGTCATCAACTCAACAAGAATGATGCTACCATCTTCATTGTGTATTAACAACCTCTCAAAGAGTAGCTCTTCAGTCTTCGGGGTTTGCACTGAATTCATGTTTTGAATACAATTCTTAATCCAAGATTAATTCATTTAAACTTTACCTTTGTGTACAACCTATCTACTTCAAGCAGGCTTTAGTGGGACTATTGGAACTCAGGGACTCTATAATGCCAAAGTGTAAGACTAAAGGAGTTTAATATGAGAACATTTATATTTTATCAGAACATGTGAAAAGTCATCTTCTCCATTTGTATTTTGGTCTACCACATTATTTCATGAAACTATTTTCTCCTGAAAATCAATTTGCCACAAAGCTTTATTGTATAACCTGTTATATACAATGCATTAGGTAATAAGAATTTCAAGTTAGAATGGTTACTTCTTTTGAGAAATGTCCATTATTATTTACAAATATTTTAAAATCTCTAACAACATACAATGAGATATGATAATAACTGTATGTGGTCAACTCCCCTAATGGTACAATGGGAAGAATGTAGATACTGATGAAGGCTGAGAAAATGTTTCAAAAAGTAGAATTCGAAATTTTAGGATTGATAAACAGCACTTTTATAAAAGCGTGAAATTAAAGGAAATAAAAAGTGATCACAAGGATGAAGTATCAGCACTACATCATTACAGAGCAGTCAGGAAACTAACCTTAGTTTGTCAATGAGGTGGATGACATAAAACATTAAAATCCAGGGATGTCTGGGCGGCTCAGTCCGTTAAGTGTCTGACTTCAGCTCAGGTCATAATCTCGCGGTTCCTGGGTTCAACCCCACATCAGGCTTTGTACTGACAGATCAGAGCCTGGAGCCTGCTTTGGATTCTATGTCTCCCTCTTTCACTGCCCCTCCCCCACTCACACTCTGTCCCTCTCCCTCTCAAAAAAATAAACATTAAAAAAAATTAAAATCCAGACAGATATTTTCAAAACATTATTGTGCAGACAGTAGATTCACAAAAATACAAGTATTATCAATTGACAATTATGGGGATTTCTTTAGAAACTCTGAGCTGTTTCTTTAGAAACAACTCAGTTGTTCCTGTCATCACTCCTCTGATTTGTAAACGAAAATAACAATACAGTATTCAGTAGCAATAATTTAGAGAGAAAATAATCAAATAAACTTTGAACTTGAGGTGAGAAGCATAGTTAAATAAGAAGAGAACCCAAAGCAGTTAAACAAAATACATTTTAAAAATTAAAAATCAGATGAAGAGAGACAGGAGAAAAACTAGGATGCAAGAGTTTTATGAAAACAAAGGGAAGAAAGTATGTTTCCTCCCCTGTTTTTTTTTCTTGTATGAGAATGCACACTTAAGGCTTTATCACAACTTGTTATTTTTAGTTCACAGTTCTTAATAGACAAGCTAACCTATAATTACCAAAGAATCACTAGGAGTAGTTCTTCAGATAACAGGACACTGAAAACACATTTCCACTTAACAGGAGGGGATTAGTTGGTAGAATGTGTTAGAAAAGCTGCAAATCGGGGCGCCTGGGTGGCGCAGTCGGTCGAGCGTCCGACTTCAGCCAGGTCACGATCTCGTGGTCCGCGAGTTCGAGCCCCGCGTCAGGCTCTGGGCTGATGGCTCGGAGCCTGGAGCCTGTTTCCGATTCTGTGTCTCCCTCTCTCTCTGCCCCTCCCCCGTTCATGCTCTGTCTCTCTCTGTCCCAAAAATAAATTAAAAAAAAAAAAAAAAAACAAAAAACGTTGAAAAAAAAGAAAAGCTGCAAATCTCCTACAACAAATATCAATCCTCTCATTCGGGGGTTGTTTTTCATCACTGACTAAAAAATATAGTCAATTCATTAAACTTTCTTTCAAGTTCTAAAATTGTCCCAGGTGAATTATCAGGGTTTTTTCCCCATCATGTCACTCTGGTGGGCTGATAAAGACCCAAAAACAACATATGGTCAAATGTTTACTGTCAAACAGCAATCTCGTAACGTTAAAAGAAAATGGGTTTTGGATTCAAAACTACATTAAAGAAACACTTTTGTTAGTTTGTTTTTAGTTTATTATGTGCCAAAAACTTGAGGTGGGCACAAGCACCCCCCCTCAAAACAAAACAAAAACCCACAAAACTAAAAAACAGAAAAACAAATGTATTACCATTTAGTGATAAAATCAAACAACAACAACAAAAGAACACACAAATACCAACAACACGATATGATGTGAAAAGACAGAAGGGAAAGTGACTTTTTGTAAGGTGAGAAAAAGGCAAGTAGTTAACTAACTTGGATCTTAAAAGAGAAGTTGTTTTCCTTTTGTTGTTATTGATTTTTGTCTTTTTTTTTCTGAAAAGAAGTAGAGGAAGGCAAAGGGGAATAAGTGTTAAGGTATGAACCCTATTCATGTTTGAGTAGCATCAAGCTTTCTCTGAGATTGGAATTTAGACACACACACACACACACACACACACACACACACACACAGACGGAGGTAGTAAATGATTGGTAAGGCTGTTCTACTTGAAATCATCCCTGTATTAGCCAGGGTTCTCTAGAAAAAGAGAACTAACAGGATGTAGACACACAGATTAGAAAGATAAGGAAGGGAGGGAGATTTACTATAGGAATTGACTCATGCAGTTGCAGAGATCTAAAAGTCCCATAATCTTCCCTCCACAAATTGGTATAATTCAATCCATGTCCAAAGGCCCTTGTACCAGGGGCTCGGATATTTGAACACAGGAAAAGATGAATATCCAAGCTCAAGAGAAAGAGTGAATTTGCCCTGCCTTTGTCTTTTGGTTCTATTCAGGCCCTCAACAGATTGGATGAGGTCTACTCACATTGGTGAGGGCACACGTCTTTATTCAGTCTCCTGAATGAAATGCTAATCTCTTCCACAAATACCCTCACTGACCACCCAGATATAATGTTTTCCCAGCTGTTTGCATTCTATAGCTCAGTTAACACATAAAATCAACCAATACCATCGCCACTAGCTCCCAGACTTTTCACAAATCTGCAACTATCCCATCACTTAAGTTCCAGTTCAGATATTGTAATTCCATTGAGATCTTCCCTGATGCTCTAATAAGTCAAAATTGCACCTTCTCTCCAGTCCTGTCACATTATCTTGTTATACTTGCTCTCTCTTTTGTTTTTACCCTATTTTTCTTTCCCCATAAAACTTATGACTTCCTGATGTTTTTTGTCACTTACATATTTATTTATTCTATGTATCTTTCCACTAAAAATGTAAATTCCATAAAAGTAGGGTCCATGTATTTGTACCCACTGGAATATTCTGCAGGAGTAATTAGAGATGCATCTTATATGTGCATGAAAGCAACAGATGAGCACACAGTATTTCAAAGATCATTTCAGAGAGTGATTATTTTAAAAATAAGAAAGCATATAATCCTAAATCAGTTTCAAAAGCTTAAGGAATGAAAGAAGTAATGATTATCCAAAGATCACAGTCTCATTCAGGAGGGTTTAATTTTCTATTATGTATACGCATATAATATTTATTCAAAAAATGAGACTAATGCATTTATTTTCAGAATTAAAAAAGATAAAGTTTGAGGAAAATGAAAGTTATTATAGATAAATCAAAAAAAGATTTGTTGCTGAAAGTTTAAATTCCAAATCTTTTCAAGTTTCCAAAAAATTAGTTACCTGTTAATTTCTTAATGGATCAAAGAACTTTTCTCCTACCACCCCCAATACCCATTAATAAAAATCATCTAATTATCTGTATTAGACTACCAGAAAAACAGCTGTTTCGTTAGAACCTGCCTTGCAATTCTGTAATTATCTTTCAAGACTCATTTATTTAACCTTTTTTTCATTCATTTTTGGGGGGGGGGGGTGGGGGGAGGGAGGGGCAGAGAGAGATGGAGACACAGTATATAAAGCAGGCTCCAGGCTCTGAGCTGTCAGCACAGAGCCCGATGTGGGGCTCAAACCCACTAACCATGAGAGCCTGATCTGGGATGAAGTTGGGCGCTAAACCGACAGAGCCACCTAGGCGCCTATTACTCATTCTGAAGAGAGACTGGTCCCCCAGTATTTGAAGGTTTCAAAACATGCGTGCAAGTTCTCTGATACGTCTTCCATCAGGAGATAAAGTCTATGCTCCCACCTTCCCTTGAGTCTGGGTGGGTTTGTAATTTGCTTGCAACAAATACAAGGGGCAGCAGAGACACTGTAAGATTTCTGTAGCTAAGTCACAGAAACCAGTGCAGTTTCTGTCTTGTTCACCCTAACACTCATTTGCACAACTCTGAAATGACATGTAAGGATCTAACCAATCTGAAGAAGCTATGCTATGAGGAAGCCTAAGACCCATGAAAGCACCACAGGTAGATGCACCATTTGAGAATCCAGGTTAAGGTCCAAGCTAATATTGGAAATGAACTGCCATATTTGTGAATTAAGACAACTCCAGGTGAAACTGTACATTCACCTGCAAGTGTGAAGTCTCTCCAGCTCAGGACCCCGTCATCACTAAACAGTGAAAATCTATGTCTGCTATGGCCTCCCTAAAATTTTTTCCATTGTTTTTTGATGTTTATTTGTTTTTGAGAAAGACAGAGCATAAGCAGGACAAGGGCAAAGAAAGAGTGAGACACAGAATCTGAAGCAGGATCCAGGCTTGGAGCTGTCAGCACACAGCCCGAGGCGGGGCTCAAACCCATGAACCATGGTATCATGACTTGAGCTGAAGTCAGACGCTTAACCAACTGAGCCATCCAGGTGCTCCAGACTGCCTTAAAATTTTAGCTCATAGAATCAGTGAGGCTCACAAAACTGTTGCTTTAGGTCACTAAGTATTAGAGTAACTGTTAGGCAATTACAGTGATCACTATGCAAAGACTAGAAATTTCAGCAACACCAACAAGAGATTCCCCTATGTATGGAATAAAAAACAGGTAATCCTTCAGGAAAAATCTCCATCACAAGAGCTTATTCTCAAATAAGCAGTTAGTCACTATTAAAGAGGATTCCACTTGGCCTGGAAGAACCCTAGCATTTGGAAATTCTAAAAAAATATTTACCATACTGGGTAGTATCGTGCTCTGTCAAGTCAAGAACTCTATAGAAACTTTATGTGCTTAAAGACTTTAAAACTGGGTCTGTCTTTTCTATTTACCTTAAACTGGTCATTGTGAACAGGTATAATATTTTATTCTGAGTATTTTTGCCTTTAAAATAGGCCTTACAAGCATGGGGAATGACTGTGTAAAACAAGCAAGCAAGCAAGCAAGCAAGCAAACAAGTGACAAGAGAAGATAACCTCTTTCTCATCAGAACTATTTCAATCTAGAGAACATGTTTTTCTGATGGTATGACTGCTTGAATTACTTAGGCCAAGTCTGTGTGCAAAGATATTTGGATGAGATGAAAACTATCAATGCAATTTCCAGTTAGAATCGCTTCATTTATGAAAGCTAACACTTATTTATACCCAAAGGTGGTCCCTAAAAAATACAGCTAACTTTTAGTGCAGACTGTACATGGTCATGAAGACTGAAAAATTATCCATTTAACTTAGACAATGTAGCTAGGTATTCTAGACGACAATCTATGTCTCCCAACAAATTAGAATGCTCTTTTTCCTAAAAGCATATAAAAATCACTAGATTTCAAAGATTACTCTGTTTTAGCACATTATTTCCAAACATTAATAGACATTGGTTATAATATAACCTCAGTATTATTTTGTCTTAAATAAATTCTACTTGGATTTTGTCATGTAAATTGGAAAATATGCCATCTTTCACGAACATTTAATTCACCTAAACGACTAGGCTGTAAATTCTCTGCAATACTAGCAATTCTATGGAACAGTGTTGACCAATAGAAATAAAATGTGACCACAAAAAAGAATTTTAAATTTGCTAGTAGCCACATTTTAAAAAGTAAAAAGAAGCCAGTAAAATCAATTAATTCTATATGTGTATATACTTATTTATATATTTATATATTAAATATGTACAATTATATATAATTTTTAATTATATATGTAATTAAACCTAATATGTCCAAATATTATATTTCAACCTGTAATGTATATACATACATATATACATATTTTGTTGTACTAGGTCTTTGAAATAGATTATGTTACCGCACATCTCAGTGTGAGATACAAGCCTTGCTTCAAATGTTCAGTAGTCACATGTGACTAGTGTCAACTAGTTGGAGAGCTATAGAATATTACCCACAGTGGAGTTACATCCAGGTTTTGTGCACGTTTACCTGTTTCATTTTTCCCCTTTATGGCAAGGCTCTAATTATTTCAAGAACCTCAAATAAAAGTAAATATATTTGATTGTATCCTTTTATGTAAGTTATTTACTATTTAAAATAAATCTTTATTTCTTCCCATTAGTTTCAATGCCAAATACTGATATGCTACCCTAATTCAATATGCAGATGTAATCAGTTTTCCAAACCTAGTGAGAAAAAGATTAAATGTAATAAATAATTCTTTTGGCTGAATTATCAGCTGTGCAGAGAAACCTTCTCTAACCACCTTCTTGGGCGTTCCCACCCTCCATCCCACCAGACACTCCATCATGTAATCCTGCTTAATTTTTTTCATGTTTCATATAACTATTGACAATTTAAGAACATTATTTAAATCAGTTTACCTGTTCATTGTGTATCTCTGCTACTATAATATAGGTTCTTTGAGAGCAACCACATTTTTTTTTCCGTGAAGCACCAATGATGCTCATTGCTTAGAAGAGTGCATAGCACAATGGAGGTGTTCAATAAATACTTGTTCACTGCATTTTAAAAACATAGACAAATCAGCTAAAATGGTGTTTAGAGAGCTTCACCTAAGAGTCACTGGCTTCTTAAAACCTTTCTAGGAAGTATTAAAATCTCCTAGAAAGTAGTGCAATGTTTATAGTGTAATTCATATGGTGGAAGGTCTCCTTTAAAAACAAGGAGTTCAGAAATGGAAAACATCTCATTTCTGATTAGGATAAGAGAAAAGCTTATCCTCCCCCCCCCCCCCAAAATATCATCTACAGTCTACTTAATACAATGCTATTAACCCAACATACAAACATGTTTCTTTCTCGTTATTAAAAAAAGCCTCTCAAATTTAAAGTCAATAAAGAAATTAAAAGCTTAATGAGAGCAAGAATCCCCTGACTGTGTTCATGCTGTTATCAGCCTGTGATGCTGTAAAAGATAGGATGATGATTTCATTACCAGACAACCAAAAGAAGAGGAAGGATAACAAGGAGAGCTGTGAAAGACCTCCTGGTGAGAGAAATCTTGCAGTGAAAAATTGTTGAGCTTAATCAAGTCAAGGGAGAAATTAAATACAAAAGGGATAGCTTTTAAACATAACCACCTATTGCTTAATGCAAAATAATTTGGGAAAATAAGGAAAAATAATTTGAGATTGATCTAAACAAGATTCCTATTCAATGTAAAATTTTGTGGGAAACCCTGAGATAATGCCCACCATCTCTTCCCACGTAATCTCAAGAAATTACAATTGGCCTGGTCAGAATATAAGTAATTTTTTTTATTACTCACTTCAAAAATAAGTATTATATGAACTAGAAATTTACTGCAAAATTCTAACATTTCGCTCCCAGATTAAGAGAGAACCAACCCTTCAGCAGATGTCAAAAGCTTCCACAACTATGGTCAAAAGAGAGGTGCATGGGTACAGTACTGGACTTTTCCTGCTTCCCACTGCCTTCACAAGTAGTACACAGGGTACCCCAGACACAAAAAGGTTCTCACCACTTCTCCCTTCTATAAGACCACTACCCCCACACCCTCTGTTCTGGCTTCTTTCAGATCATCATCAAAACCTCCTGGCATTGTTCTCAATTCCCACACTTTCACCCCTTTAGACTCTGCACAGCTCCTGTTTATTCCCCCTCTCTCAGCTTTCCACAGTTCCTAAAACTTGCCCACTGTGTTCTGTGCAATTCACAATGCATCATCTTCAAAGTCCCCAGGATCTTGACACTTGACTCTGAATGTTCCCTTCCTCATCTTGCTCAAAGGAGCCCTGGATCTTCTCTGAGAAAAGTGTTTTCCCAATGGATCATTTTGTTTTACCCCGTCCTTCCTCACACGCTTGAGACTGTACTGGGACAAGTGTTCGTTCTCTTTACAGCTCATCTCCAGTTCTAGATTATTCCCTCTTCCTTCTCTCTGAATTACTCTAGCTTTGAATCATGTCATCAGATATTACCGCATACCACTCTTGAGAGTTAGCTCCTATCCCTCGTGTTATTCCTCTTCATTTCTTGAAGATTTTAGTTTCTACTTCAATCACTCTCTCAAAGATCTTACAAATCTTAGAGATACCAATTTATAGGAGGTGATTCTTCCAACATTCTAATTTCATGTAAATGACAATAAAATTTCCATATTCACAAGTTCAAACATTTACTTTCTGGTCATGTACATACATATTAGGGAGAGAGAGGGAGTGGAAGGGAGAGGAGGGGAGAAGAGAGAATGGAACAAAGAAGAGAGAAGACTGGTTTCTTTTCAAATTTTTGAATGTGAATCTTAAAGGATTCCTTAATAATTCCTTAAAACTCAGCAAATGTAGTCTTTTTTTAGTCTCCCCGTCTTGACCTTCAACTCTACAAGTTTTGTATGATACAGCAGTAGTTTACTATTTGTAGTCATATACATACATGCACATATAAATACATATACACACACAATCTCTGTACATAAATACACATTTGACGATACTTTTGGGTTACTCAGAACAATCTCCTTCCCACATGGTTATCTTGCAAAATATTGGGGTTTTTCCTCAGGGTTTAAGGTTAGATGAGTGGAGGTAAGGTACCAGGCCAGCATGTACACCTCATCAGAGGAATGCAGATTATTAGATTAGTAACAAATGCTATAAAACATACCCTGGCACTTTGGTGTGCCATAGCCCAGCAAATTAGACGGGTGTCCTTAGTCCTTAAGGAAAACACTATGCTTCCAATCCTTTACAAGTTGATCTATGAATGTAAACCTGGCACTCATTTCAATACATACAGGTAGTAAATAAACCAAAGGTTTATTTCAATCCACAAAAATTTCAAAAGGAAGAGAACATGATGGGGAAACCATATGTTTCTTAGATACACTAAGCAAGATTACTAATTTCAGAGATATACCAGCATTAACCATAACAACAACAACAACAACAACAACAACAACAACAAGAGTAAGGATGCTTACACACATCAATAAAAAGCAACTATTTAATTTACTTTTAACTTACTCTATATCTCCATCTTGCCTTGATTTAGCTAATTCTTGGTTTCACTCTACTCAGGGATATCACTCTCTTTCAACATCAGTTTTACTGCCATCGACCTCCCCTCTGGCAACCATCACTTTGTTCTATCTATTTAAGAATCTTTGTTAGTTGATGTTTTGTCCATTTATCCATTTTTTCAGTTTGTTATTCATTTGTTTTGTTTTTTAGATTACCCATATTAGTGAAATTATATAGTATTTGTCTTTCTCTGACTTATTTTACTTGGTATAATACCCTCTCGGTCTACCAATGTTTCTATTATTTACAAGACAAATATGGAATCAAGTGGTTAATAAGCACCTAAATAATTAAAACTAGCTTATATTCCATTTCAAAAATTTTATTCATTTTGCTAGACATGTGTCAAATATGCATGAATAAGTTGGAACTAGGGAATCAGTTATCCAGGATCACATGCAGATATCCCAGGATCAGTGATCCGTGAGGTTTTCTGAAATGGAATTTGTGTTTAAACATTGTTTCTGGACTTTGTGTAAGTTTCCTGTTCATTTTCTCCTTTACATAATTTTCAAATTTTGAGTTTCAGGCTATCTACTCCATAAGAGTTTGATATCTGACATTGCTAAATGAAACTTCAAGTTCCAGCACCTTCTTAATAATAACAACCTAGAGCAAATAATTTTCTTGCTCTCAGACTTCCTTGACTATAAAATGGAGCTAATACCTACCTCTTAGGTTTACTATCAGGATAAATGGAAATGTTTCTTTGAAGCAATCTAGCTCAGTGACTGGTACATAATAGGTGATCATTATATTGGTATAAGCCATCCATTCAACAAAATTCTAGTATAGGTCAGATGTTTGTCAGTAAGTAAGCATTTTAGCACCCCTGGAAGTACCTTCTAGTGATAAAGACAGTCAACAAAGGTATAAACAAATTAACAATCTGGTGGTGATAGGTACTATAATAAAACAAACCAGGTTATGTTTCAAATCAATAAGTCAATAAATGAATAAATCAGGTTAATGGGAAAAAAGAATGTAAAGACGAGCAATCTACTTTTTCTCAGCCCTTTGTTTATTGGACATTGTATCTGAAAACACAGAGAATGTCATGCAATAAACATGTTATGATCATTTTTATAAAAATTTGGTTGATTATATGTTCTTACCATAAGAAGTTCTTCATATGATCCCAAAAGATGATTTCCCTGATGACAAAAAAAAAAAAAAAAAAAAATGAAGATTAGAAATATGAGTATCACACCATATGTGATTTAGGTTTATTCAAGTTTTATTTTCATATTCTGATTTCTCTTTTTTCTTGAACTGAACCATATTTATTAAAGTAAGACTCCCATCACTATTTGAATAATCAAAACAATTTTACATTTGTTGTAACACTATTTGTCTCTTAGTAAGTAAAAAAAAAAAAAAGCACACCAACCATATAGAGTGAAAATACTCAAGACCTTTCCACGTCTAATTCTAATATTAATTATTTAACCTTTACTCGACTCAGTTTCCTCATTTTATAAAATCATGGAATTTGTTCCAATGGAATTAGAGCATATCTAAAATTTGAATTCTGTTAAAAGTTGAGCCAAAGTAATTTTAACTCATTTAAAGAAAAGTTTTATACATATTAATTTTGAAATACCAATTATACCACATACATACAACGTGTGAAGATATATTGCATATATCTCATGTTTAAACTAGAATTAGAAGTTATTGAGTAATTTAAAACCATTTAATTTCAACCAAGAGAAGAATATATTTTCCTTCAACTTTAGAATTCTAAACACTGAAGCCTGAGACGAAAAAGAAGAAAGAAAATTCTAATTTGTCCCTGAGTGATTTAAGTGGTTTTTAAAAGCATCTTTTGCTCATAGAAAATATTTTTCTATCCATTCCTTTTTTTCAATCCCTACCATGTCTTTTTCCAATACCACTTTAATTTAAATTTTGACTACCAACTTCGAATTGAGCAAAAGAAATAGATTTCCAAAATCAGTGGGCTGCTGTGAATCACTTTCAAAAAGAGAAGACAAACAAATGGATTACAGCTATCATTAGGCTCTGGAATTGAAATTACAAGCACTCTGAGGAGTAATTCTCGTATGTGGTCCAAGGATCCTGCTGCTCATGTCCATTAACATGGCACACCCTGCTGAATTATGAAAATATTCCTAAGATCTAACATTTTTACAAAACGATGCTGAAACCAAATCCCCAAAATACTCCCTTGATAAATACAGGTTCTATAAAACTCAGTATTTATATTGTAGTCTTAAGAAAACTTTAAGACATACAGATATATTTCACATATTAAAAGCGGTGAAGTGTCTGGTATTAAAATTAATGTGCAGAGCAACTGAAAACTCCATTAAATAGATCCTTATTTTAAATTCCATCACCAATAGACAATGACTCTGGTACTCCCACAGTAATAAAGCCCAGAGTTCTTTCTCTGCAACTCAAGAATGCAGACCTGGGGCAGGTGAAAGTTCCAGAAAGGTGGATTTCATCTTACTATAAGGAGGAAAAAATACATCATGAGATAAGAGTGTTTTCAGTGACTAAAAACATTTAAACAGAGAAGAGGTTCATGTTAGACCATTCTAGCAAAGGTTTCTGACCAGAGCGCCCCCACATTTCTTTCCCACATTTGGGCCATTATTTCTGTGTGTCAATAACCTTTGTAGTGGGCTTACAAAAAAATGTGAGACACAAAACAAATCTGTGTTAAATATACATTAAATATATATTCCATATTAAGCATTTCTTAAAAATGTGCCATGCTGTTCAAGAGTGTATCATAATCACAAGTAGCCCCTCACATTTGGAGTTTCCTAGGTCTCAAACACTCTTTTCCCATCCTCTTTCCCAGTAATATAACCTATCCTATAGGTTCTAGGTATGTACTACCTTTTCCAGAAATGAGTTTCTGCCCCTCTCCAATGTTGAAACAGATTGTGTTTTACCTATTTCCTTTGCTAGAACCATAGGCACCCATAGGCAGCAGTTGTGGTTATAATTAAATTGTACCCCCAAAATTAGTTCTGTAGAAACACCAGATCCAGAATGTTGATGCACTTTAAACAGATTATTTTTTGAGATAAATTTGGAGAACGCTGCATGATTCAGAGATTAAGCAAAGTCATTTATTAAAGGACATCACAGAGCCATGAAACTTTTATATTCTGTGAATTACTATTAAAAAGGTAAGTGGGTACAGAATTTCTCAAAATTGTTTTCCTTCAGACTCATTTTTTTTTTTTCATGGAGCAACTTCTAAGACTAAAGTTTCTTCACATTTGTTTTAGAGAACACAGAATTATTTTATTCACCATACTCTTGACTGCACCTGGCACAAAGTAGACAGGTAGGAAAAACTAATTGTATCAGTTTTTAAAGTGTAAACTAACCGGCTTTCAGGTTTCTTGATAAATGCCACCCCAACTGCCCCTATTTTTTGAAAAGGGACTTGGTGATCATCCTCTTCGTTCTGATTACAGGAATTCCCTGATATACTTGGTCACTTAATTTCTGTGAGAATAATTCAGGGCTCAAGATATTACATCTACACGAGCAGTGGGTTTCATTTTTGGATAGCAATTGTTCAAAAAATTCTTTTTCACTGGGGCACCTGTGTGGCTCAGTTGGTTAAGCTTCTGACTTCAGCTCAGCTCATGGTCTTGTGGTTCCTGAGTTTGAACCCCACATCAGGCTCCTCATGGACAGCGTGGCGCCTGCTTGAAATTCTCTCTCCCTTTCTTTCTGCCCCTCCTCCACTTGTGTATCCTATCTCAAAATAAACTTTAAAAATTCCTTTTCATTGAATTTATAACTGAGCACCTCTAACTGCAGTGCATTGATTCAAGCTCTTCCTCTTCAAATGACTAAAAAAGTTTACACTCTCTTCTACCTAACACTTCATAGGCATTCCTTTTAGGTTTCTACCCTCTCAAGTGAACATCTTAGTTCCCTTATTCCTACTGCAGTGTGGTTTCCAGGTTTCTAAGTTCACAGCAAACTTGCTATAAAAATTTAGGTTGTTAACTCTGTGTTATTCTTCTAAAGCATACTTGAGGTCAAAATAAGACAGGATCTTAATGTTTTGGAAAGATGCCACGGCCTAATCCTGTGCTCTCTATTCCATTCATATTGTTCCTGTGGCCCAGAATGCTGTTCTTTCTTTCCTTCACCTCTACAAACAGCGTTTACCTTTTGAGATCAAGTCAACCCCATGGCATGCTCAACTACTTTAGCTGCCATTTCTTCCCTCCTGCTCTCAGACAAATCATTCAGGACTCATTGTCTACTATCACAATTTACCCTCCCAATTTTCTTTATTATTCGCCGATGTTCCATGTGTATTTTTCTTTATTCCCTAAGAAGTTATAAAGGTATGAGGGCAAGTACTTTACTTTTTATTTCTCCAGAGCACTTTATAAAAGGCTTACACACATGAAATCTATTGGTTAAATATTTGCCTGAAAATGTTGGTGCACATTGATATGCAGATTGCTATGGCTACCATCCTTACAAACCTCCCCTTGCTCCTTAATATTTAGAGGGCTAAGGTAAAGAGCACTGGGATCGACATAGTCAGGATGCAGTTTACTTTCTGACTGCCCAAGCTTTTTTCTTTGCTCTGAGGGAAAGGTGGTGTGCTGAAAAGGACACTTGCAGATTCTCTGGCCTGGTTTCCTGATAGGTCCCTCAAACGGGAGGCACTGGTAGGAATTTAAAAGGCAAAAGTGAGGAAAAAATCCTTCTGTTTTCAACTCTCAAAGTAGCAGAAAGTCAACTACCAAGAGGGTGTAGACTCCAGCATATGCAGGTACTCATAGCAGCAGGTGAGGAAGCTCCGTTTCGGAAGCAGTGCCTCAGCTTAACTGGGAGTGCTCTCTAGGACAGAGGCAGGGGCAGCTCCCTGATTCCATGTCATATCTACTCATCCCTTTCCCTGCCCATCTATCACTTTTGAAAACATTCCTCTGCCTTAAAAAACCTCTCTTTGAGGGGACACAAAGGGCCGTTAAACCGACGAAAATCCATCAAGGAAATACAAATTAAAACCATAATGAGATACCTTTCAATAATCACCCAACCCATTTAGAAAGTACAGAAATAGGGGCTCCTGACGGACTCAGGTGATAAAGCGTGAGACTCTTCATCTTAGGGTTCTGAGTCTGAGCCCCACATTGGGTGCAGAGATTAGTGAAAAGATACAATAAAATTTTAGAAAGTAATAAAAACAGAAAATACAGAAAGGAAAGAGAAAATACCAAGTGTTGATGAGGATGGACAACAACCAGAATTCTCAGACACAGCTTCTGGAGCTGTAAACTTGGCACAAACTCTTTAGGAGCCTAGCTGGCTGTTTCTACTGAAAGTGAACTTAGGCCACCTCTATGGTCCCAGAGCTCCATTTCTCTAGGCATATGCTCATCATAAATGTGTACAAATGTTTACCAAAAGACACAGAATAACATGTTCACAACATACTACTTGTGGTCGCTGAAACCTGGATATTACTCAAATCTTCAGTAACAACAGAAGGATACATTGGGGTATATTCACATAATAGGGATACTTAGAGCAATGATGATGGCTGTCTACAACTACATGCAACGATATGGATGAATTATACAAACAATGTTAAGTTAAAGTAGTCAGTCATGAAAGTACACATACTGTATTATCCCTTTTATATGAAATCACAGCAGACAAGACTAGCATATGCTGTAAGAAGTTAAGACAATGTACTACCTTTTGGGGAAGCAGGAGACAGCCTAATGGGGTGCCAGGTGATCTGTTTCTTTATCTGGATGCAAGGGACAGGGATATTCACTTGGTAAAAATCATTGAGGTTCACTCCTACAATATGTGCACTTTTCTGTATGTATATGTGTGTATACACACACACACACACACACACACACACACACACACACACACATATACAGAGAGAGAGAGAGAGAGAGAGAGAACTCAGTACAAACTTTAAAAAAGGTCCTGGTCTACTTCAGACCAGGGAATATCAGTGACTTTGTCACTGCATACCTAGGGTAATATACTGGAAAAAAATGAAACCAACTATTCTAAACATTTCTTTTAGCCATTAAAACAAACAAGCAAGCACTAAGCAAGTTTTCTCAGAACAGCTAACTATAAAATAAAATAACTGAAAAACCTGCAGTAGTTTCTGTCTTCTTGACTTAATGCATATAGATGTAGGTTTCCTTGCTTTCCAAGTTAACACATGTAATTCTTATGTTCTATTTCAAAATAACTTTTATCATTTCCATAAAATAACTAAAAATTCCAGAACACACATGTTAAACATTTCTGCCAGAGGCACCTCGGTGGCTTAGTTGATTAAGTGTTGGACTTTGGCTTAGGTCATGATCTCATGGTTCATGAGTTCAAGCCTTGCATCGAGCTCTGTGCTGACAGCTCAGAGCCTGAAGTCAGCTTTAGATTCTGGGTCTCCCTCTCTCTTTGTCCCTCCCTCGCTCGCGCTCTCTCTCGAAATAAACATTAAAAACAACTTCTGCCAAATCCCATGAAGTGTTTCAAACCAGTAAGATATGATTCAGGTTTTAAAAATATGTAACAAACACCACTGGCATTTTCACATATTTTAAATACCCAACTTTATCTTCCAGATCATATTTAAACATTTTCATTCATAATCATTATTTTCATAAAAGTTGAGTCTTTAACCAGAATAAAACTTCCCTACTGCTAGACAAGGAAAGGAGTTATGAAATAAAAAACCTGAAGGGAGATACTTTGTTTTGTCTTTCATTATTAAATACAATTCAGAGGCTCACACTATTTAATGGAATTTCTTTTAAAACATACAGAAGTGAAAGGGAGGAGAAGATGGCAGCGTAGGAGGATGCTGGGCTCACCTTGTCCTGCTGATCGCTTGGATTCCACCCACACCTGCCTAAACAAGCCACAAAACCGCCAGAAGACGAGCAGAACGGACTCTCCGGAGCCAAGCATAGACAAGAGGCCCACGGAAGAGGGTAGGAAGGGCGGAGAGGCGGTGTGCGCTACACGGACTGGTGGGATGGGGCTGGTGTGGTGGAGGGGCAGCCCGCCCAGTAAGGCATAGCCCCTGCGTCTGGCTTGCAAAAGTGGAGGGGACAGACTGCGTGAGTTCTAACAGCCAGCAGGACTTAATATCTGGAATGTTAAAAGTCAACAATTCTACCCTCGGAGATCTGGGAGGGCGAGAGGACCCCGGGAGAGTTGATGAGCCCTGAAGACGGAGCTTAGCTCGGCGGGGAACAAAGGTGCTGGCCAGCGCCATCTCCCTCTCCCATCCCCCGGCCGAAATCCCAAAGGGAAACAGTTCCCCTCACCGAACTTGCTTGCACCATGCAAACACCCAACGCTGTGCTTCTGTGGATCCATCCCTCCGACGGGTCTGCTACCTCCCTCCAGGTGCTACAGGGCCCCTCCCGCAGGGGACCACTTACAGCAAAGAAGCTAAGCCTGCCCCGCCCACCCCTGTGCACGTTGCAGATCCACCCTGCCTAATACGCCAGATCCCATCAAAGCAGCACAAACCTGGCAGTGTGCAAGTAGCCCAGAGAGGGCCCACACCAGTTCACAATGAGTCCTGCCCCTGGGAGAGGGGAACGTAAGGTGCACACCAGTCTGACTCTGGCCCAAGCGGTGGACTGGGGACAGACATTGGGTCTGACTGCGGCCCTGCCCACCAACACAAGTTACTCCAGACAACACAGGGGAAGTGCCCTGCAGTTGGGCGCCACCCCAGGGACTATCCAAAATGATGAAACGGAAGAATTCTCCTCAAAAGAAATCCCAGGAAGTAGCGACAGCTAACGAATTGATCAAACATGATTTAAGCAATAAAACAGAACAAGGATTTAGAATAATAGTCATAAAATTAATCCCTGGGCTTGAAAAAAGCATAGAGGACAGCAAAGAATCTATTACTACAGAGATCAAGGGACTAAGAAATAGTCATGAGGAGCTAAAAAATGCTATAAATAAGGTGTAAAATAAAATGGAGGTGGCAATAGCACGGATTGAAGAGGCAGAGGAGAGAATAGGTGAATTAGAAGATAAAATTATTGAAAAAGAGGAAGCTGAGAAAAAGAGAGAGAAAAATCCAGGAGTATGAGGGGAGAATTAGAGAACTAAGTGAGGCAATCAAACAGAACAATATCCGCATAACAGGAATTTCAGAAGAGGAAGAGAGAGAGAAAGGGGCTGAAAGTGTACTTGAACAAATCATAGCTGAGCACTTTCCTGATGTGGGGAAGGAAAAAGGCATTGAAATCCAAGAGGCACAGAGACTCAATTCAGATGTAACTTCAATTGATCTTCTGCACTACATATCATAGTGAAACTGGCAAGTACAAGGATAGGGAGAAAATTCTGAAAGCAGCTAGGGATAAACATGCTCCAACATATAAAGGGAGACCGATAAGACTGATGACAGATCTATCTACTGAAACCTGGCAGGCCAGAAAGGAATGGCAGGAATACTTCAATGTAATAATGAACAGAAAAAATATGCAGCCAAGAATCCTTTCTCCAGCAAGTCTCTCACTCAGAATAGAAGGACAGATAAAGGTCTTCCCAAACAAAAACTGAAGGAATTCATCACCACTAAACCAGCCCTACAAGAGATCCTAAGGGGATTCAGTGAGTAAAATGTTGCAAGGACCACAAAGTACCAGAGACATCATTACAAGCATGAAAACTACAGACATCACAATGAATCTAAACCCATATCTTTCAATAACAACACCGAATATAAATGGACTAAATGCTCCAACCAACAGACATAGGGTATCAGAATGGATTAAAAAAAGAAAAAACACAAGACCCATCTGTTTGCTGTCTACAAGAGACTCATTTTAGACCTGAGGACACCTTCAGATTGAAAGTGAAGGGATGGAGAACTATCTATCATGCTACTGGAAGTCAAAAGAAAGCTGGAGTAGCCATACATTTATCAGACAAACTACACTTTAAATTAAAGGGGGTAACAAGAGATGAAGAAGGGCATTATATAATAATTACAGAGTCTATCCATCAGGAAGAGCTAACAATTGTTAAGTGTCTATGAGCCAAATTTGGGAGCCCCCAAATATATAAAACAATTAATCACAAACATATGCAACCTTATTGATAAGAATGCAGTAATTGCAGGGGACTTTAATACCCCACTTACAACAATGGATAGGTCATCTAGACACAGGATCAATAAAGAAACAAGGGCCCTGAATGATACATTGGATCAGATGGACTTGACAGATATATTTAGAACTCTGCATCCCAAAGCAACAGAATATACTTTCTTCTCAAGTGTACATGGAACATTCTCCAAGATAGATCACATACTGGGTCACCAAACAGACCTTAATAAGTATACAAGAATTGAGATCATACCATGCACACTTTTAGACCACAATGCTATGAAACGTGAAATCAACCACAGGAAAAAGTCTGGAAAACCTCCAAAGGCACGGAGGTTAAAGAACACCCTACTAAAGAATGAATGGATCAACCAGGCAATTAGAGAAGAAATTAAAAAATACATGGAAATAAATGAAAACGAAAATACAGCAATCAAACGCTTTGGGATGCAGCGAAGACAGTCCTGAGAGGAAAATACATGTCAATCCAGGCCTATCTCAAGAAACAAGAAAAATCCCAAATACAAAATCTAACAGCACACCTAAAGGAAATAGAAGCAGAACAGCAAAGACACCCGGAACCCAGCAGAAGAAGAGAAATAATAAAGATCAGAGCAGAAATAAACAACATAGAACCAAAAAAATCCTGTAGAGCAGATCAATGAAACCAAGAGTTGGTTTTTTGAAAAAAACAAACAAGATTGATAAACCTCTAGCCAGGCTTCTCAAAAAGAAAAGGGAGATGACCCAAATAGATAAAATCATGAATGAAAATGGAATGATTACAACCAATCCCTCAGAAGTACAAACAATTAGCAGGGAATGCTATGAAAAACTATATGCCAACAAACTGGACAACCTGGAAGAAATGGACAAATTTCTCAGCACCCACACACATCCAAAACTCAAACAGAAAGAAAAGGAAAACTTGAACAGACCCATAACCAGCGAAGAAATGGAATCAGTTATCAAACATCTCCCAACAACTAAGAGTCCAGGACCAGATGGCTTCCCTGGGGAATTCTACCAGACATTTAAAGCAGAGATAATACCTATCCTTCTCAAGCTGTTCCAAAAAATAGAAAGGGAAGGAAAACTTCCAGACTCATTCTATGAAGCCAGCATTTCTTTGATTCCTAAACCAGACAGACTCCCAGCAAAAACAGACAACTACAGGCCAATATCCCTGATGAATATGGATGCAAAACTTCTCAATAAGATACTAGCAAATCGAATTCAACAGCATATAAAGTGAATTTTCCCCATGATCAAGTGGGATTCATTCCTGGGCTACAGGGCTCGTTCAACATTCGCAAATCAATCAATGTGATACATCACCTTAATAAAAGAAAAGATAAGAACCATATGATCCTGTCAATCCATGCAGAAAAAGCATATGACAAAATTCAGCATGCTTTCATAATAAAAACCCTCAAGACAGTTGGGATAGAAGGAACATAGTTAAACATCCTAAAAGCCATTTATGAAAAGCCCACAGCTAATATCATCCTCAGTGGGGAAAAACTGAGAGCTTTCCCCCTGAGATTAGGAACATGACAGGGATGTCCACTCTGACTGCTGTTGTTTAACACAGTGTTGGAAGTTCTAGTGAAAGGGCGGGACTACACCAGCCGACTCCATCTTGTTCTGTGTCCTTCACCTTGACCACACCACCTCCCCTTGAGCCACCCCCTCCCCCACCTGCCTAACAGAACTCGGACCTCACCAACTGCCCTTAGGGGAGTTGGTGCTCCCCTTGAGCAACCCCCTTCCCCACCTGCCCAACAGAACTCGGACCCTTCCCCAGCCAATCGGCTGAGGCCATAGCTATTACCTCACCAACTGCCCCTAGGCCCCAATAAAACCTTTGGGCTTTGGAAACTCGCTCTCTCTCTCCCCGGTATCTCACCGCTGCGTCGGTGCAGGTAGGGGATTGAGCTTGAGCTAGCTCAAATAAAGGCTCTTTTGCTTTTACATCGGACTCGGCTCCCTGGCGGTATTTGGGGATCACGAATTCTGGGCATAACATTTGGGGGCTCGTCTGGGATCCCCAAGACCCCCGAGGGACCCCCGACCCGGAGAGCCTGACTGGCCACGGTTAGTGTCTGTCTGTTCTGTCTTTTCTGTGTGAGCTCATTTAATTCTGGTAGTGCCCGACGCGGCCTAAGTGGACGCACTGGAGGACCACGGGCTGGGAGTTTTGGAAGACGTTCCGATTCTCCCTTCTGGAGGGACGTGGAATCCCCTCATCTGTTTTGGAGGGACGTGGAATCCCCTCATCGGTTTTGGAGGGACGTGGAATCCCCTCAAAGGTCTGAGACGAGGCGGGTCGCTCCCGCTGGTCGGCGTGAGGCCGTCGTCTTTGGAGGGACGTGGAATCCCCTCATTGGTTTTGGAGGGACGTGGAATCCCCTCATCTGTTTTGGAGGGACATGATTTCCCCTCATTGGTTTTGGAGGGACGTGGAATCCCCTCATTGGTTTTGGAGGGACGTGGAATCGCCTCATCTGTTTTGGAGGGACCTGGAATCCCCTCATCGGTTTTGGAGGGACATGGAATCCCCTCATCGGTTTTGGAGGGACGTGGAATCCCCTCAAAGGTCTAAGCTAGCTTTCAGTTTTGCTTCCATGGAGTTGGAAGACTTTCTAGGGGCCCTCTGTTTGTCTGTTTTTGTGTTTCTCTGTTTTGCTCTGTGGACTTACTGGACGGACGTAATGGGACTCAGACTACTCCTCTAAGTATTATGATTGATCACTTTAAGGATGTGAGGGGAAGAGCTAACAACCTCAGTGTGGAAGTCCGAGAGGGTCGGTGGCAGTTTTTTTGTTCTAGCGTGTGGCCAACTTTCAATGTCGGACGGCCACCAGAGGGGACCTTCGACCTCCCTACCATCCACCGAGTCAGGAGTATCATCTCTCAGCCTAAGACGGGCCATCTTGATCAGCTCCCTTACATTATCACTTGGTAGGACCTTGTAGAAGACCCAGCCTCTTGGCTTAAGCCCTTCCTAGCCCCACTCCCTCCAGAGCCAAAACCCATTCTTGCTTTGCAGGGGACAAAGAAGAAGAAAAGTCTTACCCAGCCTTCAGCACCCCTCTACCCTGTCTTACAGGGGGGTACTGAAGAAGAATTAATTTTTCCTTCCCCGTATAACCCTTCTAGGATGCCGGAAGAACACCATCCTCCCCCTCCGGGGGAGGCAGACCCTGTTCCGAGAGCGGGAGGCAGAAACGCTCCAGTGGGAAGCCCGCCCTTTACCAGACAAAGGGCTCAGAGGGAGCAATCCGCCTCCGCCACCGCCGACTCCACTGTTCTGCCCCTGCGAGCCACCGGACCCCCAGACGCAGAGGGGAATCAGCCCCATCACTATTGGCCTTTCGCCACTAGTGACCTCTACAATTGGAAAGCTCAGAATCCTAAGTTTTCCGAGAAACTGGCAGGGCTTATTGATTTATTAGACTCTGTTCTTTTTACCCATCAGCCCACGTGGGACGATTGCCAGAAGCTTTTGCAGGTCCTGTTCACGACTGAAGAAAGAGAAAGAATCCTCAATGGGGCCCGAAAACTAGTTCCGGGCGCAGACGGGAATCCCACCACCAACCAGGCTCAGATAGATGCCTCCTTCCCCTTAACTCGGCCCCAGTGGGATTTCAACACGGCAGAAGGTAAGGAGAGGCTCCGGGTCTACCTCCAGACTCTAATGGGGGGGGTCTCCGAATGGCTGCTAGAAAGCCAACCAATTTGGCCAAAGTAGGAAATGTACAACAGGGAAAAGATGAATCTCCGGCTGCCTTTTTAGAACGGATCATGGAGGCATTCCGTACCTATACCCCCAGGGATCCAGAGGCTCCAGAAAGCAAGGCAGCTGTTATCATGGCCTTTGTAAACCAATCGGCCATAGACATTAGGAGAAAATTACAGAAAATAGGTAGACTAGGAGAAAAAAGTCTGCAGGACTTACCGGTGGTAGCCAAAAAGGTATATAATAACCGGGAGCCTCCTGAGGACAAGCAGGCTCGCGCCATGGCAGCTGCCAGCAGTAAGCAGACTCGAGACCTGGCCAGAATACTACAAGCTACCACTGCTGAGTTCCCCGAGGAACGAGACCACCATCTCCGGCAGCTGGCAGACGACGCAAGAAAAGGTAAAGGAACCACCAAGGGGGGGAAGCAGAGGCTGCAGAAAGATCAGTGTGCATACTGCAAGGAGATAGGGCATTGGGCCCGAGATTGTCCGAAAAGGGCCCGCGGGAAGGGAAGCAAGACTGATGGAATAAAAGTCCTAGAGCTAGATGAACTAAGTGATTAGGGGAGTCGGGGTTCGGACCCTCCCCCCAAACCCAGGGTAACTCTTAAAGTGGAGGGGACCCCTGTTGACTTCCTTGTCGACACCGGAGCACAACATTCGGTCCTCCGCACCCCACAAGGAAAACTAGCTAGCAAGAAGTCCTGGGTACAAGGGGCAACTGGTATCAGCCAGTATTCATGGACTACCCGAAGAACAGTAGATTTGGGAACGGGCCGGGTATCCCACTCCTTTATGGTAATACCAGAATGCCCCTACCCGCTGTTAGGACAGGACTTACTGACCAAGATTGGAGCTCAGATAACTTTCAGACAAGGGGGGCCTCAGGTCACCGATGGCAAGGGCCACCCCATCCAGGTCCTGACCATGAAACTGGAGGATGAATACCTCCTCCACCAGGAGGCGCTCTCGAGAGAGGATAATATAGACAGATGGCTACAAGAATTCCCCTCGGTTTGGGCAGAGACAGGGGGGATGGGACTAGCCGCTCACAGGACCCCGGTCCTGGTAGAGGTCAAGCCAGGACAGAGTCCGGTAAGGATCAAATAATACCCCATGTCTCAGGAGGCCCAGAAGGGGATCCAGACACACATCCGGAGACTACGAAGCCTAGGGGTACTAGTTCCTTGCCAGTCTGCCTGGAACACACCCCTACTGCCGGTCAGAAAGCCTCACACAAATGACTACTGACCGGTACAAGATCTCTGGGAAGTAAATAAGAGGGTCGCGGACATACACCCAACTGTTCCCAACCCATATACTCTCTTGAGCTCCTTGGCGCCCTCCAGGGTCTGGTATACTGTACTAGATTTAAAGGATGCCTTCTTCAGTCTGCCGCTGGCACCCCAGAGCCAACCCTTGTTCGCCTTCGAGTGGCATGATCCGGAGGAGGGCTACAGTGGGCAGCTCACCTGGACACGGCTACCTCAGGGATTCAAAAATTCACCCACCATCTTCGACGAGGCACTACACGAGGGCCTGGGTGAGTACAGAAGGGAGCACCCTGGCCTCACCCTTCTACAGTACGTAGATGACATCCTGATTGCTGCCGACACAGCCAAAGACTGCGAGCGAGGGACCCAGGACCTGCTGGCTACTCTGGGGGCCTTAGGGTACCGGGCATCCACGAAGAAGGCTCAGATATGCAGGGAGAGGGTAAGTTACCTGGGATATATCCTGGAGGGTGGACAGCGGCGGTTGTCAGATGCCAGAAAAGAAACTGTCCTAAAGATCCCTACTCCTACCTCCCGAAGAGAAGTGAGGGAATTCCTAGGATCAGCCAGCTACTGCCGCCTCTGGGTTCCAGGTTTTGCTGAGATTGCCAGGCCCCTATATGAAGCTACCAAACAGGGGAAAACATTTAAATGGACTGAAAAAGAAAAAAATGCCTTTAATCAGTTAAAAAAGGCCCTCTTAAGTGCCCCAGCCCTGGGCTTACCAGACATTACGAAACCCTTCCACCTCTTTGTAGACGAACATAAGGGAATAGCAAAAGGGGTTCTAACTCAAGCCTTAGGCCCCTGGAACCGCCCAGTGGCTTACCTGTCTAAGAAACTAGATCCAGTGGCTGCCGGCTGGCCGCCATGCCTAAGAATTATTGCGGCGACAGCACTCCTAGTAAAGGATGCAGACAAGCTGACCCTAGGACAGGAGATCTGGATCACGACCCCACACACCATTGAAGGGGTCCTGAAACAGCCTCCGGATAGATGGATGAGCAATACACATATGACTCATTACCAGAGCCTCCTACTCAACCCTCCACGAGTGCAGTTCCACCCCAGTCCAGCTCTCAATCCTGCAACCCTGCTGCCCGACCCTGACCTAGGTACTCCATTACATGACTGTGTGGGAATTCTGGAACAAGTACATGGATTCCAGACGGACCTGACCGACCGGCCCCTCCCCGATGCTGAGACTACTTGGTTCACTGATGGCAGCAGCTGTGTGCGAGACGGACACAGGTATGCGGGTGCAGCGGTGGTCACCGAAACGGACACCGTATGGGCGGAGGCTCTACCCTCCGGAACGTCAGCCCAGCGAGCAGAGCTCATAGCTCTCCCCAAGGCGCTGATGCTGGGAGCTGGAAAACGGCTTAACATCTACACAGACAGCTGTTATGCGTTTGCCACAGCTCATATTCATGGGGCAATTTATCAGGAGAGGGGGTTACTGACAGCAGAAGGACGGACTATAAAAAATAAGCAGGAGATACTTAACCTGCTTACGGCCTTATGGCCTCCTGCCAAGCTAGCAATTATCCACTGCCAAGGGCACCAAAAAGCTGATAACCCAGTAGCTACAGGTAATCGAAAGGCTGACCAGGCAGCCAAGGCAGTCGCCCTTACTTCAGTCCCCACCATGACCATACAACTACCGGACCCGGGAGACCCAGTTTTACCAGACCAGCCCAAATACTCCCAGGAGGAGTTACAGCGGATCAAGAAACTCCCCATGGCCCAGGAGATAAAGGGATGGTGGTATACACCTAACAAGGAGCTCGTGCTGCCAGACCGGCTCGGAGTCTCAATATTAGAGCACATGCATCGGTCTACTCACATGGGGGCCCGAAAATTAAAAGACTTAATCCGACATGCCGGAATCAAGATTCACCAACAGGACACCAAAATACAGCAAGTTGTATCTGCCTGCAAGACCTGCCAACTCACCAACGCGAGAGCCACATCAAATAAAAAAGGAACCAGGCTCAGAGGCACCAGACCGGGAGCCCAATGGGAAGTCGACTTCACTGAAGTCAAACCAGGAAAGTGTGGTTATAAATATCTTTTAGTATTTTCAGACACCTTCTCTGGCTGGGTGGAGGCATACCCAAGCAAGCATGAAACGGCTCAGACAGTGGCTAAGAAGCTACTAGAAGACATTTTACCCAGGTATGGTTTTCCTGCCATGGTAGGATCAGACAATGGACCAGCTTTTATCTCACAGATAACACAGGCAGTAGCCAAGGCGGTGGGGGCAAACTGGAAATTACATTGTGCTTATAGGCCCCAGAGCTCAGGACAGGTAGAAAGAATGAATAGAACCCTAAAAGAGACCCTTACCAAATTAACCATGGAGACTGGCGGGGACTGGGTGACTCTCCTACCGTACGCCCTTTACCGGGTTAGAAACACTCCTTACACTCTGGGTTTTACTCCCTACGAGATCATGTTTGGCAGGCCACCCCCTGTTATTCCCAGCCTTCGAGCTGAACTTATTGCTGAGTTTAAAGATCAAGAACTTTTTCTTTCCTTGAGAGGGCTCCAGAAGGCGCACAAGGACATTTGGCCGCGCCTCCATCCCATCTACGAGGCTGGCCCGACCCCAACACCTCATCAGTACAGGCCGGGAGACTGGGTCTACATCAAGAGGCACCACCGAGAGACCCTCGAGCCGCGCTGGAAGGGACCCTACATCGTGGTGTTAACCCCCACCGCTCTCAAAGTAGACGGCATTGCGACCTGGGTCCATCACACCCACGTTCGGCCAGCAGACCCCTCCTCGATCCGGAAGGACTTCGTCACGCGATGGGCCATCAGTCGGGACCAACACAACCCGCTCAAGCTCAAGGTACAGCGCATTCAACCCACCTAATATTGATAACTCTGTTAACTCTGCTTGTCATTGCTCATGCTGCCGGGAGTCCCCACGCCCCCCCAAACATCACCTGGCAGATCATAGACGCCAGCTTGGGGACAATACTTAATCAGACCTCCCAGAGCCACCCCAGGGACACTTGCTTCCCAGAACTTTGCGTAAACCTCCAACTCTGTTCCCCTTGTCACCATAAATGCAGCCAGTCCCATGATTGGGTCCGTAAGCTACATGACAAGGGGGGAATGAAAGGGCGGGCCTACGCGAGCCGACTCCATCTTGTTCTGTGTCCTTCACCTTGACCACACCTCCTCCCCTTGAGCCACCCCCTCCCCCACCTGCCTAACAGAACTCGGACCTCACCAACTGCCCTTAAGGCACACCTCCTCCCCTTGAGCCACCCCTCCCCCACCTGCCTAACAGAACTTGGACCTCACCAACTGCCCTTAGGGGAGTTGGTGCTCCCCTTGAGCAACCCCCTCCCCCACCTGCCCAACAGAACTCGGACCCTTCCCCAGCCAATCGGCTGAGGCCATAGCTATTACCTCACCAACTGCCCCTAGGCCCCAATAAAACCTTTGGGCTTTGGAAACTCGCTCTCTCTCTCCCCGGTATCTCACCGCTGCGTCAGTGCAGGTAGGGGATTGAGCTCGAGCTAGCTCGAATAAAGGCTCTTTTGCTTTTACATCGGACTCGGCTCCCTGGCGGTATTTGGGGATCACGAATTCTGGGCATAACACTAGCATCAGCAGTCAGACACCAAAAGGAAATCAAAGGCATCAAAATTGGCAAGGATGAAGTCAAGCTTTCCCTTTCTGCAGATGACATGATATTATACGTGGAAAACCCAACAGACTCCACCAAAAGTCTGCTAGAACTGATACATGAATTCAGCAAAGTCGCAGGATACAAAACCAATGTATAAAAATCAATTGCATTCTTATACACTAATAATGAGGCAACAGAAAGACAAATGGAGAAACTGATCCCATTCACAATTGCACCTAGAAGCATAAAATACCTAGGAATAAACCTAACCAAAGATGTAAAAGATCTGTATGCTGAAAAGTATAGAAAGCTTATGAAGGAAATTGAAGAAGATATAAAGAAAAGGAAAAACAATCCGTGCTAATGGATTGGAAGAATAAATATTGTTAAAATTTTTTTAAAGTAAACTCAACACCCGATGTGGGGCTTGAACCCAGGAACCCAAAATCAAGATCGCATGATCTGCTAGATGAGCCAGCCTGGTGCCCCCATGACACTGACTTTGTATTCGGCTATGAATTAGCGATTTCTTGGCAATATGAATTAGTCACCTGTGGGTCTTGAACCTTCAACTCTGTGGCAACAATAGACACACACTGCACGTTTCTGCTCAGAAAAGGATCATCAAACTCGGTCCACATGTAGTCACCAAACAAAATGTTATGTCTGTTGATCAGCTTTCTAACGCTCAGCTTAGTATGTTCTTTTTTGGCAGGGCTGGAAACACAAGACACAGAGGTCAGGATGGTAACAAGTGCCTTCTACAAAGTCAGACCTTTCAGAGCACAGCCGTGGGCTCGCCTGGGGGGTCAGCCCCAAGCCAAGCCCTGCTCCCCATACGCCAAGAGGCCACAGCAACAGCTCCTGCCACCCGCGGCTGCCCCAACGGAAGATCAGCCGGGACACACAGGCCTGGCGCGTGCCGCGAGCTCTCGCTAGTGCTGCTACTGTTAGGAACCAAGGCGCAAAGTTCCCACAGCCGTGGGGTTGCAGCTCGAGTCCGCATTTTAACAAAAGCCCGAGGCCTCTGATTCACGTGGGAAAACTCTGACACTTTCCGACTGGCCTTCAAGGCTTCCAGGACGCTGACCGGTTCTGGACCATACCTGCCTCCGCCCCACCGCCCACACTGCCCCAGCCGGCCTCCCCCTCGGCCTCGCCCTCTGCGTCAGGCAGGCCCGGGAGGGTCCACCGTCCCGGGCGTCTGCCCCACACAAGCCACACCCAGACCCCTCTGAAAACTGCGGACCACGGGGGTTCGCCTGGGGTCCTGAGACGTCAGGTGGTGGGCAGCCAGGGTGGCCGAACAGCCCGACAAACG
Organism: Panthera pardus; assembly: GCF_024362965.1. NCBI lineage: Eukaryota > Metazoa > Chordata > Mammalia > Carnivora > Felidae > Panthera > Panthera pardus. The sequence goes on along the minus strand of NW_026526872.1, from coordinate 108,211 downwards.
CCAGCTCTGAGGATAACTGGCACACACGCCCCTTCATCCCAGGGCCGTCAGGCTCCGCTTGGGTGCGGTGCCCAGGCTCACCTGTGCTCCTCTGGTGCACCTCCAAGTGGACATTCGGCGCCTCGGCAACGCAGGGCGGCGCTTGTTTAAGGTCGCCCACGGCCTCATCCATGGCGCCGCCTGGAGCAGTGGGGACCCGGCCGGAGCGTGGCCGCCTCGCCGCCTGGCGCCGCTGCATCACCCCGCGCCTCCGCAGCTGCCTTGCCGCCGCCTCGCTCCAACTTCGCCTCGCGCCGCCGCCTCGCCTCACGTGGTCGCCGCGACAGCTCGTGCCGCTCCCGCCTCGAGCTGCCCTTGCCTCGCGCGCCGCCGCAGACGCCACCGACGCCCGCAGCTCCCTCGCACCGCCCCGCCCTCGCAACTTCCCTGAAGCCTCCGCCGCCGCGGCCAACACCGCCTGGCGCCGCCAACGCCGCCGCCGCCGCCTCACGCCGCCCCCACCTCGAGCAGCCGCTGACGCCGCTGACTCCACAGCCTCGCGCCGCAAGTGAAACAGGATGATGTGATAAGGCTGGAGACGAGGTGCAATTTTGATTTAGATTAGAGCATCAGGGATTACAATGGAATTACATTATCTGAACTGGAACTTAAGTGATGGGATAGTTGCAGATTTGTGAAAAGTCTGGGAGCTAGTGGCGACGGTATTGGTTGATTTTATGTGTTAACTGAGCTATAGAATGCAAACAGCTGGGAAAACATTATATCTGGGTGGTCAGTGAGGGTATTTGTGGAAGAGATTAGCATTTCATTCAGGAGACTGAATAAAGACGTGTGCCCTCACCAATGTGAGTAGACCTCATCCAATCTGTTGAGGGCCTGAATAGAACCAAAAGACAAAGGAAGGGCAAATTCACTCTTTCTCTTGAGCTTGGATATTCATCTTTTCCTGTGTTCAAATATCAGAGCCCCTGGTACAAGGGCCTTTGGACATGGATTGAATTATACCAATTTGTGGAGGGAAGATTATGGGACTTTTAGATCTCTGCAACTGCATGAGTCAATTCCTATAGTAAATCTCCCTCCCTTCCTTATCTTTCTAATCTGTGTGTCTACATCCTGTTAGTTCTCTTTTTCTAGAGAACCCTGGCTAATACAGGGATGATTTCAAGTAGAACAGCCTTACCAATCATTTACTACCTCCGTCTGTGTGTGTGTGTGTGTGTGTGTGTGTGTGTGTGTGTGTCTAAATTCCAATCTCAGAGAAAGCTTGATGCTACGCAAACATGAATAGGGTTCATACCTTAACACTTATTCCCCTTTGCCTTCCTCTACTTCTTTTCAGAAAAAAAAAGACAAAAATCAATAACAACAAAAGGAAAACAACTTCTCTTTTAAGATCCAAGTTAGTTAACTACTTGCCTTTTTCTCACCTTACAAAAAGTCACTTTCCCTTCTGTCTTTTCACATCATATCGTGTTGTTGGTATTTGTGTGTTCTTTTGTTGTTGTTGTTTGATTTTATCACTAAATGGTAATACATTTGTTTTTCTGTTTTTTGGTTTTGTGGGTTTTTGTTTTGTTTTGAGGGGGGGTGCTTGTGCCCACCTCAAGTTTTTGGCACATAATAAACTAAAAACAAACTAACAAAAGTGTTTCTTTAATGTAGTTTTGAATCCAAAACCCATTTTCTTTTAACGTTACGAGATTGCTGTTTGACAGTAAACATTTGACCATATGTTGTTTTTGGGTCTTTATCAGCCCACCAGAGTGACATGATGGGGAAAAAACCCTGATAATTCACCTGGGACAATTTTAGAACTTGAAAGAAAGTTTAATGGATTGACTATATTTTTTAGTCAGTGATGAAAAACAACCCCCGAATGAGAGGATTGATATTTGTTGTAGGAGATTTGCAGCTTTTCTTTTTTTTCAACGTTTTTTTTTTTTTTTTTTTTTTAATTTATTTTTGGGACAGAGAGAGACAGAGCATGAACGGGGGAGGGGCAGAGAGAGAGGGAGACACAGAATCGGAAACAGGCTCCAGGCTCCGAGCCATCAGCCCAGAGCCTGACGCGGGGCTCGAACTCGCGGACCACGAGATCGTGACCTGGCTGAAGTCGGACGCTCGACCGACTGCGCCACCCAGGCGCCCCGATTTGCAGCTTTTCTAACACATTCTACCAACTAATCCCCTCCTGTTAAGTGGAAATGTGTTTTCAGTGTCCTGTTATCTGAAGAACTACTCCTAGTGATTCTTTGGTAATTATAGGTTAGCTTGTCTATTAAGAACTGTGAACTAAAAATAACAAGTTGTGATAAAGCCTTAAGTGTGCATTCTCATACAAGAAAAAAAAACAGGGGAGGAAACATACTTTCTTCCCTTTGTTTTCATAAAACTCTTGCATCCTAGTTTTTCTCCTGTCTCTCTTCATCTGATTTTTAATTTTTAAAATGTATTTTGTTTAACTGCTTTGGGTTCTCTTCTTATTTAACTATGCTTCTCACCTCAAGTTCAAAGTTTATTTGATTATTTTCTCTCTAAATTATTGCTACTGAATACTGTATTGTTATTTTCGTTTACAAATCAGAGGAGTGATGACAGGAACAACTGAGTTGTTTCTAAAGAAACAGCTCAGAGTTTCTAAAGAAATCCCCATAATTGTCAATTGATAATACTTGTATTTTTGTGAATCTACTGTCTGCACAATAATGTTTTGAAAATATCTGTCTGGATTTTAATTTTTTTTAATGTTTATTTTTTTGAGAGGGAGAGGGACAGAGTGTGAGTGGGGGAGGGGCAGTGAAAGAGGGAGACACAGAATCCAAAGCAGGCTCCAGGCTCTGATCTGTCAGTACAAAGCCTGATGTGGGGTTGAACCCAGGAACCGCGAGATTATGACCTGAGCTGAAGTCAGACACTTAACGGACTGAGCCGCCCAGACATCCCTGGATTTTAATGTTTTATGTCATCCACCTCATTGACAAACTAAGGTTAGTTTCCTGACTGCTCTGTAATGATGTAGTGCTGATACTTCATCCTTGTGATCACTTTTTATTTCCTTTAATTTCACGCTTTTATAAAAGTGCTGTTTATCAATCCTAAAATTTCGAATTCTACTTTTTGAAACATTTTCTCAGCCTTCATCAGTATCTACATTCTTCCCATTGTACCATTAGGGGAGTTGACCACATACAGTTATTATCATATCTCATTGTATGTTGTTAGAGATTTTAAAATATTTGTAAATAATAATGGACATTTCTCAAAAGAAGTAACCATTCTAACTTGAAATTCTTATTACCTAATGCATTGTATATAACAGGTTATACAATAAAGCTTTGTGGCAAATTGATTTTCAGGAGAAAATAGTTTCATGAAATAATGTGGTAGACCAAAATACAAATGGAGAAGATGACTTTTCACATGTTCTGATAAAATATAAATGTTCTCATATTAAACTCCTTTAGTCTTACACTTTGGCATTATAGAGTCCCTGAGTTCCAATAGTCCCACTAAAGCCTGCTTGAAGTAGATAGGTTGTACACAAAGGTAAAGTTTAAATGAATTAATCTTGGATTAAGAATTGTATTCAAAACATGAATTCAGTGCAAACCCCGAAGACTGAAGAGCTACTCTTTGAGAGGTTGTTAATACACAATGAAGATGGTAGCATCATTCTTGTTGAGTTGATGACCTTCTTAATTACGTGTTGACACATGTATTCAACTGAAGTTAATAATTTATTGAATTACTGATCAGCCTAGAAATTCTTATTTCAGCTAACAGACTTATGTCGAATGCCACAATTGAAAAGACTGAGAAGCAAAAATGTATGGTGTCCATTACCTCTGTCAGTCAATGGGTTTTCTTATGACTCAACATAATCATTGAGTGTATCTTGACTGCAAGGCTCTGGTGAACACGTATCATATGGTATTTAAATAACAACAAAATACTTGTGACTTTGAGGTGGAGGAAATGCTTAATGTAGTTCATAGAAAGTAACTCAATATCGAGGGTTTTTGACTCTTAGTTGGATCTGCATTTTCTGGTGAAAAGGTTCTTTCAGTTAAGAGGTGTGACTTAGATAATGTCATAAAACTGAAGCAACTGAAGCAAGAGTTAGAGAACGTGTTGCCATGTAATCAGAGAACTGAGAAGATGGGGGCTTGAAGTGGAGAGATAGTACCTTAGCACATTCACAGCAATCTAATTAAGAAGAAAAACGTCCTAGGTGATGATAACTGAGACAGAAATGTGTTTGAAAGCATTAGAAAAATGTAAAAACCAATACTACTCTCCCTAAAAGTCAATTTTTGACAAATACATGCAAACAGGCATTTATGCAATTAATAATTAAGACCAAATACATAAAAGTGACATCTCAACACACACTGGCCTGAATTATGATTGTAATACCCAGAGCAGTATACCATATAGCATAAAGTAGGTGATATAGAGAGAAAATTTGGCCTGATAGCCTGAAAATAATCGTTAGAAAGACCAGTTTGAAGATTTCCAATGCTTAAGGTACTGAGAAATCATATCAGAAACCCACTTTGGGGCTCCTGGGTGGCTCAGGTGACTGATCGTCAGACTCTTGATTTGGCTCAGTTTATGATCCCAGGTTGGTGGGACTGAGCCCCGCATCAGGCTCCATGATGAATGTGGAGGCTGCCTGAGATTCTTTCTCTCTCCAACTGCCCGTCTCCCCAACTTGTGTTCTGTCTCTCTCAAAGAAAAAAGAAAAAAAAAACAGAAATCTTTTTATCATGACAATAAATATAATTATGCTTTAAGTAAATAACCCCATAAATGAAATAAAATATTATGGAGTTCTGTTATTGCTAAACGATGAGCAATTATCTAATCAATTAGCAGTTCTGATAAAATTCATTCATAAAAAATCCATCTAATAATTGAATAAGAAAGATATTTGTACAGTGTGAACCATCCTTGTCTCTGTTACTATTAAAGCTAAGTTGAAAAGGTCAGGTTAGAATCATCCCTAATGGTATACCAGGGTGGCTCAGTCATTTAAGCATCTAACGCTTGATTTGGGCTCAGGTCATGATCTCGCGGTTCGTGAGATCAAGCCCCAAGTCAGACTCCGTGCTGTTCTCAGCGTGTGCTGCTATCAGCACAGAGCCTGCTTGGGTCTCTCTATTCCCTCTCTCTCTGCCCCTCCCCCACTCAAGCTCTTTGTCTCTCTCTTTCTCTCAATAAATAAATAAACTTAAAAGAAAAGGAAGTATCCCTAACAGCTTTGCTTCAGCAAGGTTTGTTTCTGTCCCTGCTCATTATATTTAAACTTAAACCTGTGGAGAATATATGCTGGTGTGAAAATATTTAAAGCAGGAGGCCACTAGACAGGGGTGGCTCTAATGCTTCATTAAGCAAACCAAACACTAAGCCAGAGTCCGTGCATTTGAATTCAAGAAAATGAACCCTGAGGACAGCCAGTCACAAACAGCCACCTAGGCTTTCCCAAATCAGACAACTGCTTAAGCTATAACCAGTCAAATAATTGCTTTGCTTCTTTTTCTCCTCTATAAAAACCTTGCCCCTAGCTTCTGTGGGTGGAATGCTTCCAACTATTCTTGGTTTGCCTTGCAATTCCATTAGAAATGTGATCAAATAAGCTCTTGAAAAATTTATCTATCTCAGTCTTCCTTTTTTTTTTTTTTTTTAAGTTTAATTATTTTGGGAGAGCGAGAGAGGGAGAGAGGGAGAGAAGGAGAGCTAATCCTTAGCAGGGCTGCATTGTCAGAGCTGAGCTGATGCAGGACTCAGACCTATGAACCTTGAGATCATGATCGGAGTCTAAACCAAGGGTCTGACACTTAACCAACTCAGCCACCCAGGTGCTTCTCAGTTTTCCTTTTCATATGGGAGAACATGGCTAATTATAAGATAAAATATTCTTTGTAGAAATTAAATCCTATCAGAGAGATTAAAAACAAGCCTTCCTTAATATATGCTAAGTAATTTAAACCTGTATATTATTACATTGACAGTTTGTACAGTTTTAATTTCTACAGAATATATGAAGTGAGAGTGATCATTGCTGTGTGTCCGTTAAGACTATTTTGGTTGCAAGGTACATAAAATTTAACTCAAATTGCTTTAAACAAAAGTCAGAATCATTATCCCTGGAAACTGAGACTTCCAGCAATATATATAAACTCATTAGCTGCTTAATTCAGAGGATCAAACAATGTCCCTCAATCCATTTGTTCTCTCCAGACCCTGGTTCTCTTTCATATAAGCTCCATTGTCAGGTAGACTTCTTGTGTTTGCAAGTTGGGTACCACTAGGCCAACGACTGCAAAGAAAGCAGATGAATTCTCTGTGGGAAATCTTACTAAAACCTGCTTTAGTTGGTTCTCATGAGGTCAGTGTGTATCCTTGAGCCAATCACTGAGGTAGACAAATGTGAGGCTTTTGTTGGCCAGGTTTGAGTCATATGCCAGGCCTGTACCTATGAATGGAATCAGTTTCATGGGAACCACATGAATTGAGAGTAGGAGATGAATATTTCCCCAAAAGGGAGTCAATAGCCAAAAAACATGTATTAACCACTAAATGATAGATCTAGAATCACCTGGGTACTTTTATACAGGAGCCTCGGATAGTTTTGCCTTTGAGAATGGATGGCCATGACTCTTTAATAAATAAGAGAATGGAGGGACACGTGGATGGCTCAGTTGACTGAACATCCAACTCTTGATACTGGCTCAGGTGATGATCCCAGGGTCGTGGAATGGAACCCCACATCAGGCTCCCTGCTGAGTGTGAAGCCTGCTTAAGATTCTGTCTCTCTCCATCCGCCCCTTCTTTCTGCTTCTGCATGCATTCTTTCCCTCAAATAAGAAAAAAACAATGTGTCTACAAAAAAAAAAAATCAATAAATACGAAAATGGAGACTGAAGAAGCATTCAGAATCTTGAATGTTATGGCCACAAATAGAATTACTGTCAGTGAAGAGAGCACTTTTATTTTTTATTTGTTTTTCAGTTTTTAATTTTTTGTAAATTTAGAAAGAGCATGAGTAGAGGAGAGGGGCAGAGGGAGAGAGAGAGAGAATCCCAAGCAGTCTTCATGCCCAGCCGGGAGTTTGACCCAGACTTGAACCCAAGAGTTTGACATTTAGCCAGCTGAGCTACCATGTGCCCCGAAGATACTGCTTTTAAAAAAGAAAAAGATCATAAATTCAGGCAAACTAATAAAACTTAGTTACTCTTACTAAATCATAATTAATCACACTAAAAAATTTACAAACCTATTTATTCCAGAATCAACTGTTTCTGAACACTGGATTACTAGAGAAATATGGATGATTTTTAATTACATTTTATATGTAGTTTCAGGTGTTGTTTTTTTTTTTTTTTTTTATTGTTTAGGAAGAGGTAAAACTTCGACACCAGATTATCATTGTACCCTAAAGATCTCTCGTGGATTTTCTTTGGTTTCCTGAACTTCAGATTTACAAAAAATTATCAAAATCCAGGGAACCAAAAGTGAATAGACAGAAAGTTTACCACTTTGAAAGTATAAGCTTTACTGGAGATGTTGTATCCTTCATTTTCTATAGAGCCTATTGTAAATCTTTGGTTGGTGCCTCATCATTTAATCACTTTGATCAGTTTATGTGTATTTGATTAGGTAAAGTTGAAACTATTGCTTGTGGTGTGATTTAGTAAGGAAACATGGTCTGGGGTCAAGGAGGAGAGAACAGGGAAGGGGAGTGAAGGGAGAAGAAGAGAGAGAGGAAGAATTGTCTGGAACATAAAGTGAAATATCCTCATATGCCAGATATGAGAGACTCAAATATCTTTTGATCTGTGGAAAGCGTGAAGTGTATTTCTATTAGAATGGAAATGCCTTGCAGTGTGAGCTTTCTGCATTATAAAGAAGACAATTGGTTTTCTGTTCATGCTCCAGCCTTATCTTTTATCATCAAAGTTGCTGCTATTTTGGTATGAGGTCCTGAATGTGATGACCACATATGACCTTCCCAGATCCTGAGTGGAATCCAGTGGGTGGTTATGTACACTCACACCTGTGTTCTCTCAGACACAATTACTTATACTCAGGATCACTTTACATCAGCTGCGTTAATGACGTTGTATCATTAAGTGATACCATGATCACAGCTTTTGACACTGATTTTCCTAAGTATGGCATCAGTTTTCTTACAAACGTATTACCTTCTTCTTTTCTCCCATTAAGCTCCATTTTATTTTGACTGTGAGGTTAATTTTCATTAAGGCTGAGTGAAATACTGAAGGGAAAATAGAGACTGACAACTTCAACAAGAGAGGGAAAAGAAAAGTGGCAGAAGATTTCACAACAAATGTAAAGGAAGATAAGGCAACGTTGGCTGTGTGGTTAAAATTAAAAGGAAGGGAAATAAATGCTTGGAGACTCAACTGTGAGAAAGTACTGGAGTTTTACTGTTGTTAAAAGGAGGTTGAATGGGCCTCTATTTGCTTTTCCTTGGAGTCTTTTTTTCTTTAGCCTATTAGGCAACTGTGAATATATCATTAGAATTGTCAGTTAATTTTAAAAAATTATTTAACTGTTTGCTGGAAAAGATTGACTTGTAAATAATGAGATGAATGAAACCAAAGATTATGGTATCATATGATCTACTTTAAATTTAGGAATATATTATTTGAACTTTAAGGAAAGTTTAAGTGGGTGATCTCTAGAGAACTGCAGTTGTACATATATGGATATGTGTCTGTAGTGTTTGTGTTTTATTTTTCTTTCTAATTAAAGTAATTTTGTGTTGATGTGATTTAAGATTGGGCTTGCTGAGAGTAGTTACTACCCCATAAGAACTACCTCTTGAAGATCTACTCATTTAGTGGTGAGGACAGGACTTTAAAGCTGAGAAAATTAGAAAATGTCACACACTCTGCACATACTCTCAAGAACTGGTAAGCAAATGAATAGGTCTTTTACCTGGGACCTTAGAAGCTCAAATCAAATTTGCCCAATTTTGGTACATATTGAAAAATATTTTGTATGTTCTGTGCTTCTGGTATTTACATATTAATGTATTTGAAACAAACAAAATTGATATGTTTAAGTGTTTTGAAACAAAAAAGCAGGTTATGCATAGCAGTTTCAGAGAATGTAAGGATCTGCAGTGATGAAACCTTTAATATAATTAGAATTGTCAATTTTTCTTCTTCTCCCTGAAAATAGACTTGATAAAGTTGGGAGAATACTTAAAGTTTACATGTCAGTAGTATCATCAGGATTGTTCAGAGACTTCAGTATATAAACTGTCTCATCATTTGATCTGATTAGATTTGTCCTAATCTGTTTTTTAAAGGGTGATTTTTTTTTGTATTTTTATAATTTAAAAAAAATTGGAAAACTTGAAAATTAAATTGTTAAAATAATATTTAAAGCATCCATAATCCTGCTATTCAGAGAAAACATTTTGTATATTTTAATTTACTATAGCCTTTCTATAAATATCATTGTTTTTTTAAATTGAGTATATATCAGGGTTTTTGACTTTTATTTTAAAATTTTATTATAGATAATTTCCTATATTAGAATATTCTCAAGATAAGTTTGATGCATACTTGATATTTCAGTCTTTGAATATGCTGTAATTTATTTAAAATTTCCACATAATTCAAGTATGTTGTTCTTTTTTCCATTTTAAGACAAAATTGTAAGTATTTGTATACATTAGTCTTTGCAAATTAGATCATTTATAATATATATACATATATTTAAAAGATGCTACCTGGTAATGACTTTGTAGATACAACACTAAAGACACCATCCATGAAAGAAATAAATGACAAACTGGATAAAAATTGAAATTAAAGCCTTTTGGTCTGTGAAAGATAATGTCAAGAGAATGAGAAGATAAGTAAAACATTGGGAGAAAATAATTAAAAAATACATTCTCATAAACGACTGTTTTCTAAAATATGCAAAGAACACTTAAATCTCAACAATAAGAAAACAAAGAACTTAATTAAAATATGGACCAAAGACCTCAACAGACACTTCACCAAAGAAGATAGAAAGATGGCACATAAGTATCTAAAAGGATGCTTCACGTTATATGTCATCAGGGAATTACAAATGAAAATGTACCACTACACACCTATTAGAATGGCCAAAATCCAAAACACCAAATGCTAGCAAGGATGTTGAACAAGGGGAACTCTGATTTATTGCTAGTAGGAATGTAAAATGATGCAGCCTCTGTGGAACCCAGTTTGGTGTTTTCTTACAAAACTAATCGTAGCGGGGCACCTGGGTGGCTCAATCAGTCAGGTGTCCAACTTCAGCTTAGGTCATGATCTTATAGATCATGGGTTCAAGCCTTAAGTTGGGCTCTGAGCCTGGAGCCTGCTTCAGGTTCTGCTGCCCTTTCCCTGATCACACTCTGTCTCTCTCATAAAATAAATAAACATTTAAAATAATTTAAAAAAAAAAGAATCACAGTTTCCAGCAACATGTTCCTTGGTATTTATCCAAAGGATTTCAAAGTTTATGTTAAAGATTTATGCCCACACAAAAACCTGTACATGGACATTTGTAGCACATTTACTCTAACTCAGCAGAACGTGCAAGCAACCTTATAATATTATTCAGTGCTGCAAAAAACCAAAAAAACAAAAAAAACCTATTATGCCATGAAAAGACATGGAGGAAACATACATGCATATTACTAAGTGGAAGAAGCCAATCTGGGTGTACTGGGTGATTCCAACTATATGACATTGTGGAAAAATCAAAATTATGTAGACAATAAAATGATCTGTGGTTGCCAAGGGTTTTGGGCAGGTAAGGATGAATAGGAAGATCATAGAGGATTTTTAGGGCAATGAAAATACTCTTTATGATACTGTACTGATGGATATATGTCATTATGTATTTGTTGAAACCCACAGAATATATAACTAAGATAAGCCCTGTAGTTTGTATGAATCTAAAACTGCTGTATAAAAATAAAGGTCAAATTTTAAAAAATGCTGACTAGATTGACAAAAATCATGTCATATTTTAATTTGCATTTCACTTCTGGTAAATGAGAAAAGAAGTTTATTTATTTATTTATTTATTTATTTATTTATTTATTTCATTTACTTTTAAAGTTTATTTTTATTTATTTTGAGAAAGAAAGAGCAAGTGGGGGAGGGGCACAGAGAGAGAGAATCCCAAGCAGGCTCCAAGCTGTCAGAGCAGAGGTGGATACAAGGCTTGAACCCATTAACCATGAGATCATGACCTGAACTTGAAGTCGAGTCGGATGCTTAACCTACTGAGCTACCCAGGCACTATGAAAAAAGAACTTTTAAAACAAATGTATTATTCCTTCTGAATTTTGTTTTCTTAATTGCATGTTTACATAATTTGCCGTATTTTTATTGCTTTTTAGTATTTTTTTTCAGTATCCATATTCAATTCTGTGATCTACTAGGACTTTGAGGCTTGATGAAGACTATAAGCATTCTTTAAATAAAAAATGATTAACTAGCATTCATACCCAATTTGTGAGCTAGTAGCCACCTTACTCTTTTTGTTAAAGACAGCATTTATAAAACATGACCTTATCCAAGCTGTATCCCATGATTGTAGTGTTATTGGTAGGGACAAGTCATTATTAGTTATTGAGGAGGTAATGTAAGGTAAGTTTCTGTTTCTATACATTTTCTAGAACTTCAGATTTGATATTATATTTTGATAATGTGTAAGACATTAGTTCAACATGAAATTGAGGTGGCACAAAAAAATTTTGGGGGTGAAAGTAATTTTGACACATCAAAAAAGTTTATGTAATTATATTCATAGGTATGCTCAAAGGTATGGGTTTGTCTAAATGGTCACAGGTCTGTTCCCAAAACAAACAAACCAAAGAAACAAACCAAAGAACTTGAGATCCTCTAAAGATACTATGATGTATGAGTCATCTTGGACTATTATAACAAAATACCATAGACTGACTGGTTTAATCAACCGAAATCCATTGTCTTACGGTTTTGGAGGCTACAAATCCAATATCAAGGTGATGGCAAATTTGGTTTTTTGGCCTGTGACCTCTTCTGACTTTCAGAGGGCCACCTTCTCACTATGTCTTCACATGGCCTCTTCTCTGCTCTTGTTGACAAGGAGAGACAGAGCGTTCTCTTCTTAAAAGGACACTCACTAGACCTATTGGATTAGGGCCCACCCTTACGACTTCAACTAGCCTTAATTATCTCCTTGAAGACCCCAGCTCCAAATACAGTCACATTGGGTGCTAGAGCTTCAACATAGGAACTTGGGGGAGACACAATTCAGTCCGTAACAGATATTTACAGGTTTTGTTAAACTAGTTTATAATATACAAGGGAAAGAGAAGACTCTGAGGTATTGGATTTGTAATAAGTAAACTTCTACAATATCCATGAGGAATTGTTATCAAAAGAAGTGGATTAGTACAATAATCAAACCTGTTTCCCACCATTCACAGTTCATTTCAACAAGTGAGAACTCTATATAACTCCTGGTGACAGTGTTCTATGGCATTTTCTCTTGTTCCTCAAGAAAAATGCAATGCACTGGACAGATTTAGGCAAGAATGTGCACTTTATTTTAAAATTTATAATGTATGTAAGCCTATATCAGGGCTTTTGAAAAGTAACTTAAATCCTTGTGTCAGAGTAAATATAGCAAGTGCCAGTTTCAATTATTTTTTTCTTTCTCATAATTTCTTATGAATCCACAGGTTAGAACAAAGCTACTTAAAATGTAGGCTCCAGGAGCCATCCGCCACTCCCATTGTCAGATTCTGTTGGGTCAGCTCCAAAATTCGGCTGCAAGAGAATGTACCCCTGTAAGAGCATCCTAGCAGATGGTCATTTTGATGGTTTCCCACATTATTCTGTAAAGTGAATGTATTGTGACCATCTGAGAAAGTGCCCACTGAGAAAGTGATTTTTTTCTTTCCTTTTTGTTTTTGAATGTCTATTTACCTGAAACATCTATTCATGAAAATGACTTTATAGGGAAATTGTGACATCCCTTAAGGCAATCCCATCACATTATCTGTAGTGTAGCCACACTACAAGCAGAAGGATATATGTTGCCTAATAGAGTTTCTGATGTAGAGAAGATTGTATTAATATATCTCTATTTTCAGGATAATGTTCTTTCTTTCATTCATGACTATAATATAATGTTAGTTTTGAAAATAGGTATCCCCTTTCTTCATACAGATTATAGTATTTTTTAGGTTAAGTGTGTAGGCTTTCTATGCTGACTGGAGCTAAAGTGGTTTAATGTGTCTGTGTGTTTTTGTGTGTTTGGATGTGTAATTCATCTTTGAATTCTTGTTCTTGTTTGCCTGGATCATGTTAAATATGAATATACACCAGTGGGTACAGTTTAGTTCTAGACATAAACATTTTCTTTAAGTATTCTAAAGGTTCATTTTAATGCACTGTTTTCTTCCTTCTTTCAGAATTAATATGAAATCATAATATTCAATGCCATGAAGTTGAAATACATGCTATGATGAGCAAATTGTAATGAGGGAACAGACAGTGGTCAGCAAGGTTAGGAAAGGCTTTCTTGGGCAAAAGTGTTTTTCCTGCTACCTGAACTAAGAGGAGTAAATAATTAAGCAAGAATATGGTAAGCAGAACCCAGAATTTGTAGCAAATGCTCAGCCACTATTTAGTCTTTGGAGCTTTTTCTGAATAATTGGAAAAGACAACGCGGAAATTTGAGCAGGGAATTACTTCATCTTATTTACATATTTAAGTAAACACTTTGATTGCTCAGAGATGAACAAAGGGTATCAAGAATCGATGCAGGGAGACCATTTAGAAAGCCATTATGTCTATCTGGGTGATAGACGATAGAAATTAATCCAGAGAGGAGAGGTTGAGGGGGAGAAATCATTGGTTTTTAGAAATATTTAGGAGATGAAGTTGATAAGACATGGTGATTGATGGGATAGAGGAAGTGAAGAAGAAGCTGATATTAAGGGTGATTCTATTTTGAGTATAATCTCTCATCAGATTTGGGCATAGAGATCATAGATTTAATTTTCAGTGCATGGGGTTTGAGATACTTGTAAGACAGCTAAGTGTTGGATGTCAAATTAAAGGTTGAATGGAACTAGAGCACAGACAGAAATAGTCCAGACTGTGTAAGTATAATATATAAAGATTTGTGAGTGAGATCTCCTACAAAGATAATATAAACGGCTAAAAAAATGTTATAAAACTAGTTCAGTTTACACAGAAGAGAGATTATACTTGTTTCTCATAGTTCCAGTGTAAATTAGTATCAATAGGTATAAATTGCAGATAAATTAATCTCACATAAACATAAAAAAGATGTTTTAAACCTTCATGGCTCTAGGAGTAAGAAATTGGCTTTGGAGGTGGTAATTCCTCATTGACATCTGTGATAGATCAAAGCCTAGACAACTAGAAAGTTTTAGACATTGAAGAGTCTTTTTTAAACCTGAGTTGTAAAATCAAAAGACCTAAAATATTTCTACTTTATTGTTTGTAACTTGTTACGATGAACATGGGTTCTTTAATTATTTAAAAGAATACTATTGATGATTAAAGAACATGAAAATGAGTGGAAGATATGAGAAATTTTTAAATGATAATATGCCATCCATAGTTACAAAGCTAACATTACCATGCTTTAAAAAATCCCTATTTAAAACAGACATTTGATGTTTCCGTGAATCCTAAGGTTGGTCATCATACTTAGAGAAATGGAGAAATTATTCCATGTTGCACTTAAACTTTATGGAGCATTTTGCAGTATGGTTCACTAGTTTCACATTTTATGTCTATCATAGTAATTGTCCTCCCACAAAGATATGGTTAAAAAAAATAGAGCAATGGGAATAAGTCTGTAGATAAGTTTTAAAAGCCACTGTGGGCATCACTTAACCCAACAAGCTGGGTATTTGGTTCTTCCCCTATGAATTACTCATGACCAGAGGAGTGCTGGATCATTTACTGCATTTCTTGCAAAATGCTGCCTGGGGAATCATTGCACATTTGTGACCAGAGGAGTAAATATGTGAGAGCCTTGGTTTTTTAAATGTTGTCTGCCTATGCATAACTGTTTTATTGTCTAAAGAATGCTAGAGATAGAAAATGCAGAGGTTCTATTCAACTTCATACCTCCTCAGCTATTTTGAATGTTATGACTACAGAATAACACATGACATTGTGAGCAGTAGAAAGACTACAATTATTGGCTTACACTCTACAACACTTTAAAACTTGGTTCTTGTCAATCCATACTTTTAAACAGCTATTTTAAAATCTTGCTAATTGTTGGTATATCTTTAAACAGCTGTTTTAAAATCTTGGTTATTTTGGGGGCACCTGGGTGGCTCAGTAGGTTAAGCATCTAACTCTTGGTTTGGGCTCAGGTCATGATCTCACAGTCGTGAGACTGAGCCCCATGCTATGCTCAGCTCTGACAGCCTGGAGCCTGCTTAGGATTCTCTCTATCCCTCCCTCTTCCCCTCTCTCAAAAGAAATACACATTAAAAAAGAAAAAAAAAATCTTGGTTATTTTCAAAGAGAAAGAATGAGCCCAACTCATGAGAAATGGTGGGGCAGATAGTAGGGTGTCCTGTAACATTTTCCAAATCTGCTTTCTTTTGTAGGATACAACATTTACTGAGAATGCTAATTTCAAACTTTGTGCTAGGGCAGTATTGTCCAATAAAATTGTAATGGGAAACGGAAATGTGAATCTCATATGTAATTTAAAAATTTTTATAGCCAGACTACTATACTATATACACTATAAAATATTTCAATGTTGTATTTTAGCAAATATATAAAACTATTACTATGTCAACATCAAACCATTATAAAAATTAATGAGATATTTTACCTTTTTTTGTACTAGGACCTAAATACCTGCTTTATATTTTAAACTTACAGCACATCTCAGTTCAGAGTAGTGACACATTTCAAGAGCTCAATAACTATACATGACTGGTGGCTGTTAAATGACATGCAGAGAGTTCTAGGTTCTCAAACATGACCTATTCCTAACTTCTGATTATGCCAATAGATATGTGGAAGTTGAGAGACAAGAGTAAGGGATTGGGTTTGAATTCTAAATTCTAACAATATACCAAAATCAAAAGGAGTGGTTGGTTAATAGCTAAGAATGTAAAACCCATCATTGGTTACATATGAAATCAATAAATGATTTTTTTGTGTGTGTGAATAAGACAGAGTGTAATGGTAGATAATAACTGACAAGTTTTTCAGCTTTGCAGGTAAATTCTAAGTTTGAAATAAGAGTTATTCCTATTGATAGTGAAAGAAGCAAGCAGAACTCTTAATCACCCATGGTAGATGTGGGGTCAGAATGGTATGTAGATCTAAGGGAAATTAGTTAGAAGTAAGAAGTCTCAAAAATTAGCCAAAAAATATCCTTAGGAGTTTGGATCGCACCTTCATTTAATTTTCTCCAGTTCCCAGGAGAAACTAGAGACAATTGGTCCACCTTTGAGAGCTTATTAAAAACTAATTCAGATGAGTTAAATGAGTCAGTTATAATATTGCCTGAGGATTCCAGAAGAAAAATAAAATTTAAAAAAATGTTGATTTTCCCTATCTTTTAGTTGTAAACGCCACTCAAAATCACCTAATCTTTGTAAAAGAAAATTCTGCCATTTGTTGATGGCATTTCTTTGTCATCTTATGTTAGTGGTTCTGATTATTGTCTTCATGTCTATGATCAGCAGCAGGAAAAAGTCAAACCTTAAAATAAGGTCTTCCCAAATATAGAGTTAAGATGTTAAGAATTAACACACATGTATTTTCTCAAGGAGATAATCTGGTAACTGCTCTCTTTGGAAATATGATTTAATGTTTCACGATACAGACAGAGAGTACAATCTTATTTGTAGCAAGTAATCTGTGAGTATATTTTATTTTCTGTCCTACTAAATTACCTCTAACAGCCAGACGTTCTGGAAGAACAATTAGGTCTAATGAGTGATTCTTCAAAATTTCACCAAGAGAGAACACTGAATTTCTTTTCAGGGCTAAATAAAGCTTCAGTGTAACCAAGTATTTCCTAGCATCACGAGATTTATGCAGTTACTTTTTAAATTAAGAATCTTATACCTAGAGGGGCACTTGGGTGGCTCAGTTGGTTAAGCATTGGACTTCAGCTCAGGTCATGATCTCGCGGTCCATGAGTTCAAGCCCTGTGTAGGGCTGTGTGCTGACAGCTCAGAGCCTGGAGCCTACTTTGGATTCTGTGTCTCCCTCTCTGTGCACTTCCCCTGTTTGTGTCATGTGTCTCTCTCTGTCAAAAATAAATAAACATCAACAATTTTTTTTAGAAAAGAATCTCATACATAAAGAAGCACAAGAATTATATACCATTCTTTTAACAATGTAGCTTCTTATATCTTTTGAATCTGTTTTAAATTCCATCAGTAGTGACCACCAATTTGTTCAGCTCTTTTAGATACTGTAGTGGATGTGTGAGGCTTTTTCTACATATGTGGCTTCTCTGGTGTAAACAAGTCTATTTGACATCTTCTTCAGAAGGTAATGTCTATCTGTAGCATATGAGCATTCTGTAAAAATAAATCTCACTGCAGTTTAATGAAATTGTTACACAATAATGTAAGTTTTCTGAACTATAATATGAAACATTAAAGGGGTTTTCTTCTTCTTCCTTCTTTTTATAGTATACTAGAAATCTTATTTGGCCTGAGAAAATAGGACAACTAATATTTAGTAATCTTTTTAAAGTTTATCTCCTGTTAACATGTAACACCTTTCCTGGCCACTAGGGTCTTGGAACTCTTCTCTAGTTACTTCCCTCCATAACACTGCCCAACTTCAAGGACAAATTTCTAGATCATTGTCTGCATCTCACTATCTTTTATAATTGTTTGTTTTCCAAATCTTAAAACCCTTTATCTGAAACCATCTATCTTTCCAACCTCAGTGGCACGGCCATTGAGCCTAGCTGCCATCCCCCACCGCACCCCACCCTTACATCTCCACCTGCCTCCTCCATTCCCTACCTCCAGTGACCTAGAAATTGAGCTCCTTTAATGGGTCATTCTGTAGCAGGCTTTGTTTTCCTGTTTATGTGGCCTGGACACAGTCATCGCTCATTTCAAATGTGCTCGCTTAAGACTTTTTATTCTTTTGTTCCTCTTCACCTTTCACCACAGAAAACTTGCCATTGATAACAGGGATTGGTCCAAGAATTTTATGTGTCTCCTTGTCATCTCAGATGCTTAGGACTTCTACAGAAACATGACATAGCTATACTGATCAGGTCCATTAGGGTTATGAGTGTAGAATCTTCTGCCTTAACTGCATTCTCTCTCTCTCTCTTTTTGTTTTGTTTTGTTGTGTTTAGGTTTTTTGTTTGTTTGTTTGTTGGCTTTTTGGGGTTTTTGGTTTTCCCAAGGCATTTCTTTGGGCAGACCTAGGGACAGGGAAGCTCTTTTGATGCTACTTTTTTTCTCTTTCAGGACTTGAAACAAGTGTGAAGAGGCTCTCTGGTGAGATTGTGGAGTTGAAGCAGCATCTGGAGCACTATGACAAGGTCCGGGAGCTGACCCAGATGCTGCGGGAGAGCCACAGGTGCCTGTCCAGGGCAGCGGGGGTGGGCAGGGGGAAGCAGGGCCAGCCCCAGTGACAGCAGGGTACGCAGAGGAGTCGCCTGGTGGCTTTGCAGCATGCAGGCCCTGTGCCACACGCGTCACGCGTCTCCGGTTGACTTACAACTCCCCTGAGCTCCCCTTTCTTCAGGAAAAGCAAGTCCCTTCTTGCTGCTGCATCTGTGAGGGGCAGGTGAGAGCTGCTGAGAGACTCTGGGCTGTCTTGGTCCACCCTGCGTGGTTCCTGTCAGTTCTCCTAGCGCGCGGGGCCTCCCCCTTTACTCCCAGCTGTGTGCTGGGTGGTGAGAAGGGAGCAGGCAGTGTGGGGGCTGTCCAGGTGGAGCCTCAGTTTCTATCCAGAGAATCGTGTGCTGGGAAGCAGGTGCAGGGAGGAGGCATGCCGCCCACTGGGTGGTGTGAGGTGTACTTTGTGGAGGCGCAGAGCATGAGCCCAACTCACTCCTACTCCCCCACTTTGGGCTGAGTCCCACACACCTCCCCCAGGCTCGAGTGCAGCACGGCCCTAGGTGGAGCCAGGCTGTGACGCTGGGGGGTCAGCAGGCCTACCCCAGGCACGAGGTACAGAGGGGAAGGGGCTCCTGGGAGATGAGCTGGAGCATAGATGGAGCAGCGGAAGGGAGCAAAAGGTAGCTGTCATGGGTGTAGGGGGGGGGGATAGGTGAGGCAGGATGGCTCCCAGAACCCGATGGGCCCCCATCTGCAGTACTGTGGGCTCCGTGTGGACTGGGCTGCCGTGCAGTGGGTGGAGGTGGGGGGCAGTGGTGGTCCACACTGACTTCATCCACTCTGGGCCTTAGCCTGGCCGGAGCAGATGGCTGGTGCCTGCACAGGAGGTCTGTCTTCGGGGGCATGCGTCTGTGGGAAGATGGCCCCGCTCCCATCTATCCCTGGTCGCTGCCGACTGGAGGGCGAGGGCACTTCGCAGATGGCCGAGTGGGCAGTACAGGGCCGCTTCTTCCCTGAAGTCCTTCCAAAGGCAACCATGGTCAACACTGTAAAACCAGGACTCTTCAGTTATGCAGTCACTATTGTCAGAATTATTCAGGGAGCCCCTTTACATTGGACCGGGAGATAGAAATATGTCAGTCTTTGGATCTGTTCCAGAATGAGAACATTGTTCTGCTAGCTGGGAAGATGATGATGGTTTTTTCAGAAAACAGGTGTGGCTGGAGTAGCGAGGCACCCCTCCGTCATCCGTTGCCTTCACCCGTCCGTCTGGGTGCTGAGCCTGCACGTGGCCTGGTGGCTGAGGGCTCGGGTCACGCGTAGCCTCACGCCATCTGGAGGCCAGGGGTGGATGGCAGGAGCCGGAGCGGGTGGGAGACGGGAGGGTGTTGGCTGCGGGGACGGTGTGGACGGGGAGGGCCCCGGCCAGGTGAGGGAGGATGCTGCTGGAGAGGAGGCGGCAGGTGGTCCTCAGGAGTCGCTCCCCCGAGCCCTCCTCCAGCTCCCTGGTCAGCACCAAGGAGGAACAACACCTCCTGCAGGAACTGAGCCAGGCACGCGCGCAACACAAGGCCCAGGTGGAGCAGCTGCACTGGAGCTACAAGGAGCTCAAGAAGATGCTGGGCCTGTTTCCGCGCGGTGGCTGCTAGGCCGCGTCTGGGTCGCCTCCACGCACCTAGTAAACCGCGGAAGCTCTTTTCTACCTGGTACGATTGTGGGGCAGAGCTGTGCCTCCCGTTCATAATCAGCTGAAGTTTTGAAACGTGTTCAGGGCCTACAGCTCAGTTTTCTAAAACACCCTGAAAAGATGGGATTGATCTGCCAGTAGGCAAGTCTGCGAACAAGGACATGTAGGGGTAGTATTTGCAGGGAGGTGCTAACCAGGGTGGCTCCCTCTGAATCCACGCTGCTCCTGCTCCTGAGATTGCAAAAAAAAAAAAAAAAAAAAAAAAAAAAAAAAAAAAAAAAAAAAAAAAAAAAAAAAAAAAAAAAAAGGATTAATCCAAGCCCTTCACATGTTTTGAGACAAGACATATTGATGTTTTTTGAGACCAGCATCATTAATTTTCCATGAAATATCTTGAGATAAAATGCAGTATTTTTCTCCCTAATGTAAGAGCACTGTGTGTGATTAAATAATTTTGTGTGGCAAGATAAACTAACATTCTAAAAAGTGACTTTTTATAAATTGTGACTGAGATCTTCTCACTGAATTCTTTCATGAAGCAAGCTAGGCGCAGGTGGGACAGGTACGTTCCAAGATTCAATAAAAGTAACACATTTTGGGGAAACATTAAAAATACCATTTTGTGACATCACTGCCTCACAGTGGAAGTATTTCCCCAGGCGCTCTCTTGCTTACAATTACAGTGCATTTCTGAAAATTAGAGCGCACACAGACAAAATACTAGATTTTTAGTTTGGAAACTTCTTATCTTATTTAAATACTTGGCTTCTAGGTAAAACAAAGTACTTTTTTAAACCAATGCCTACTTAATTTATGGAGAAGAGCAGGCAGGCCTACAGGTGCCTGTGTGTGTCGTCGGGCTCTGCCACTGGTGTTCGGGGGTCGGGCGTTTCCCTCAGGAACCGGGTGGTCTCCCTGGTTCCCTCCTGTCTGGTCCTGGCTGTGTCCTTTGGCATCAGTTTCTCTGCAACTTAGCAGGAAAACATGTCACAGCAAATATGGTTTTTGTGGGGGAGTGCAATTTCTTTCATCATACCATTTTTTTTTTTTTTTTATTTATTGAAAAGATTTTAGCATTCAACCATTTTAGGCTTGTTGGAAATGCTCACCATGCTATTACTTTATGTTCCTCTTGTTTGGGTTTTGTTGAGCTTCTTAGACCTGTGACTTTATAATTTTCATCAAATCTGGGAAAGTTTTGCCACCATTTCTTCAACATGGTTATTCGATCCAGCTTCTGTCCCACCCTCCCTCCCGGACCCCAGTTACACCCAGACCACTTGGTAGCATCCCCACGGGTCCCCAGACTTCGGGTCTTTTTTCCCATCTTTTGTTCTTGCCCTCCGTTGGGTCATTTCTGCTGCCTTGTCACAGGCCTCACCCATTCTGCATTTGGGCCTGTGTAGACAATGGATTTTTAATTTCAGAAATTACGTATGTTTTTAGTTCTAAAATCCCATTTGGTTCTTTCTTATTAACTTTGTGTCCCATTATGTTCATGTTTCACTTAACTCCTGAACCATGTTCTTAACGCCTTTGCTGCAGGTAATTTCAGATGATTTCTAGAATGGTTACACTGATGCTCCGTTAGAAGTGTATTAGTTTCTGTCGGTCCATGTTTCCAGCACTTACTGTCAAAGTTTTAATGTTTTCATTCTAGAGGGTGTGTGATGCATAGTGTTTCTGTAGATAGACTTTATCAAGTTAAAGAAGCTCCTTGTAGTGTTAATTTGCCAAGACATTTTTTATCGTGAATGGGTGAATTTTATCACTTTTTCTGCAGCCATTGAAGATGACCATGTGGTTTTTCTCCTTTATTCTGTTCATGTGGTTAATTTCGGTAATTTGATAACGTAAAACAACCGAAATTTTCTGGGTTAAGTACAGCCTAGTAATGATGGGTTTTCCTTTGCAAACATACTTTTGGATTTGGTTACTATTTTGTTTAGGATTTTGTATTCTGGGTACCCCACTTAATGTCTGACATTTAATTATTGGAATTCTCTGGGTCTCCATTTCCTCATCTGTAGAAAGGGGTAATAAGTGCCTGCCCCCGCTGTCGTGAAGAGGAAGTGGTAGCTAGAGTCTGGTCCCAGGACCCCGCTGATGCGGCACCACATGGTGTGGTTGTTGGCTGGGACGGCGGCAGGAACCAGTCCTGTCCCCGCGGTGACACCACCTACAGTCCTCTCTTAAGGTGCCGCTATCCTCAGCGTTCGCACCGCCACGCCATGCCCGTGATAGAAGTTCAGCTGTGCACCCTTCTCTGCTTTCTAGGAGAATTCAGGACAGGTTGTAACTCTCTCTTCCCTGCGTGTGTGATGGAACTTGCTGAGGAAGCCAGTCGGGCCTGAAATGCTCTTTGTGGGAGACTTCTAGCCACGGGTTTAGTTCCCTTAGCCCCTTCTCACAGAGCACCGTCCACCCCTCCATTCGCCAGCCCCCCGCAGCGGGTTTGGGGCCATGTGGTTCATTCTGAGTGGGACAGAGAAGAGCTGCCAGGCCACCAGGGTGGCCACCATCCCCTCCGTAGCCTTGCCGGCGGTGCCACTGACCAGCGGGCCTGTTTCTCTCCTGGGGGCAGAGAGCCCTCCTTGACCTCTGCTGGACTCCGTGTGCATAAGAAAGGAATGTCACTGTGTCAGCCACTAGGTTTGGGGGTTTTTCTACTTTGCCAGTAGTTACTCGGCCTAAGCCCTGGGATGGCGCAGGCTGTCCCTTTCTTCCTGAGTTCTCATAAGGGCTGTATCTCAAATTCGCTTGTATTGCTTAATTGTCCAAGTTTTTGGCCTGTCTTTTAATGGCATTTCCATGGCCTCAGCATCTGGAGCTGTGTCCCTAAGGCAGACCTGTCGGGGTGGTGGTTGCTTCAAGCAAGTCCTTGCCATTCGGGGAAGGGAAGGGACGTGGGTGAGCGATGGCCACGGGTTGCTCCCGACCTCAAGCTCCACTTCCGCTTTCAAGCCAAGGACACGTCGGGGCGGCCCTGGCCGGCGACAGAGCAGGCAGAACACCAGGGCCAGCTGCGGGGCTCTGGCGGGGCCGGCGAGGCTTGGTCCGCACCTGCGTCCTCCCCACAGTGCTGGGGCCACCCCGTCTCCCTGGCCGTGGTTCATGCTGGTCCATGGCGCCGCGTTCTCTCTCACTTCCTCTCCTGCACCACAGCTTCTGTTCCTTTCCATCTTTAATGGAAATTACTGATGCATTCGGCTCTAAAACCTTTACTTTATCGCTTTTCTCTCTTTTCTTTTGCCATATCGCCTGACATAATCGATACGCTTTTGTTTCTTCTTGTTTTGTATTCTGTTTCTTCTGTGATTGTCCCCTTCTATACTGTAGCCATTTTCACCTCTGCTGGTTTTGGAAGCTATGCGTTCTTTCTGGCATATTATCACAGCTGGTGTTCATCTAATCAGGGCTTCTGCTCCCCCGGTAGCGTACAGGAGCCATGAGCATGTACCTCCCTGGGCACCCTTCGGCTTCCATGTGATGGTTTTTAAGGGTTTTTTGGTTTTTGGTTTTTGCTTTAGTATTTTTTTGTTTTGTTTTGTTTTGTTTTTGAGAGAGAATGACAGAGAGAAAGAGAGAGAGAGAGAGAGAGAGAGAGAGAGAGAGAGAGAATCCCAACCAAGTAGGTTCCACCCCCAGCACAGAGGCTCACTCTGGGCTAGAACTCACAAACTGTGGGATCATGACCTGAGCTGAAATAAAGAGTCGGACACTTAACTGACTGGGCCACCCAGGCGCCCCAGTGTTCGAGTATTTTAGTGAAATATTTTTTTCCCACAGAAATCATTTATTTACAGGGTTTTTGTATGGTTACTTACTGCCCATTTTTTGAGCCACTTCCCTGCAGACATTCTGTCTGTGGTCATGTTCTTGCTGCAATTAGACTTACTTTTAATGTCTGCTGGTGCAGTTTTCCTTGTTGTAGTCTTAGAATGAATGCCTTTATCTTCAGTTTTGAAAACTATTTCACAGAGGATTTCATGTTCGTACTTACTCGAGGACATCATTGCTATGTCTGGGCCCCCACCCGGGGCTGCACCAGGGCAAGATTGGAACGAGCCTGGGACTACGAGGCAGGTGGCCTGGGGTCAGGCCAGGAGTCACCCTGTCTAAATGAGGAAGCAAAAGTTTCCTCCCTGTGGGGAGGTGACGTGAGACCCTGTGAGCTGTGGCTCCCATCCCTCCCACAGCCCCTCCCACAGCCCGTCCATGTTAGATGTTAGTGCCTGTGTGCGACTGCTGGTGTAGGTGGTGCACCTTGAGGACAACAGATCCACATTTCAACACCTTTATTTATCACTTTACCAATTTGACACACAATGTTAACAGCAAACACAGGAGAAGCAGTATGCAGACAGACACGAGCTGCTTCACTACAGGTTTGCAGGTCAGGCCTTGACGGCAGCTCTGACCGGGGACACAGTGCCTCATGCTCTGGGGAGGGAGAGGAGGGCCACCCCGATCCCATACATATCCCTGGTTGAGTGCGGCTTTGAGACGCCAGCAGACGTGCCTTTCTGAGTCAGAACACCCAAGACGTCAACTCTACTCTTCACTATCACACTGATAAAGTGATACACTCAGGACTCCCTAATGGTAACAAAACAGTGTAAAAATATATTGCATATATATATATATATATATATATATATATATATATATATATATAAATTTATTTCCCTTTCCTGAAAAAAACTTAGTACAAACTAGTAGTATACGATCCCTTTCAAGTTTCTTTTAAGTTGTGCGGGTTTCCTTTCTGTTTGGCTTGGTTTGGGTTTTCAAGAGTCTAGAGGGAGAGAAAAAAACCTCTCGAAGCTCAGGGTGGCCACTGCCCAGCCCACCTGGGGCCATGCACTCCACATGCCCAGGGACAGAGGCCATACCCTGAACCACCAGGTTCCACAGTGTTCAGTAGTCAATCAGTGGAGGGGAGCTGTTCACGGTCAGTGTTTTAAGGATATTCTAGCCTATTGGTAACTTCACAGTACAGCTGAATTTTCAACCTGGCCTGCATGGAACAGGTGACCACAGGGTGTCCCATGTGGCGTGGACTGCAAGACGGGGGAGCCGCCAACTTGTGTATGAAGAGAGCTGGGCTGGGTCCCCAGGGCAGGGCCAGCACATGCTTTTCCCGTAAAGGGCCAGATGGTGAAAATTTTAGGTGTCCCCTCCTACCACCACCAGGCGACATAGCGCAAAACCGGCCATACGTCATGCCCGACTGAGCACACGGGCACAGCTGGGCGCCAAAAAACTATTCACAGAAGCAGTCTGGGGTGGGGGCATGAGCCCGCTGCCGCAGGCCCTGTCCACGAGCAGCCAGAGGGACACCCGTGGCCTGTCCTGAGCGCTGAGCACGGGGACGCAGACGCAGAGCCACACCAACAGGAAGTGGTGCCAGCGAGCCGCCTGCGCGCACTGTTCCCCGGCTTCTCGCATCGGCTGTGATTTTCATCTGCCGCAAACGTAGGACTGGGGACACT
This sequence comes from Panthera pardus, assembly GCF_024362965.1. Taxonomy (NCBI): domain Eukaryota; kingdom Metazoa; phylum Chordata; class Mammalia; order Carnivora; family Felidae; genus Panthera; species Panthera pardus. Next base: position 82,398 of record NW_026526872.1, on the reverse strand, counting down.
AGAGGTGTGAAAATACTCCGGTATAAATATATATCTTCTGCGATAACATCCTAAACTTACATGATTTGAACTTCACTTTGGTAAAGCTGACTGTTACCGCCACCTAGTTGCCTATCCTATCACGTTAAATAAAAATAAATAAGTGTTCTGGTGTGATCAGTGTTAAGCACCCTTCTCCAGTTCTCCTGACACTCGCATGCTGTCAGCCCTGCCCTCCCTGGCAGAACGTGTCCTGTCTCCTCGTGCTGTGCGGTCTCTCGCTCACAGATAGACGCTGGATTTCTGGGTAACCACGGTTAGTAGAAGATAATTGGCATTGCATATAACATGCAGCAAAGACACACACCCTGCCTGTGTGTTCTCAGTGTTCAGACGCCGATGGAGGAGCACGCGTGTGCGTGTGTGTGCGCGCGCGCACATGTTCTGTGTGCGGGGGCCACACACATGCGGGGACACGTTTAGCAGATTATTTTAAGCTGATGGAATGGAGAGCACTGAGGACTCGTGATGGAGTCTTTGCCACCTCCCCCTCCTTTTGAGGGAACGTCCAGGCTTTGTCTGGGGACGGGTGCCATCTGAAGAGGCTTTGGGGTTGGGCAGGGGAGGCAGGGGAGACTGTAGCCCCTGTGGGGCCAACCGGACCTCCCTGCTGTGGGACGGGGTGGACCGCCAAGGGGACCCATTCACAAACCCCATGGGAAGGTGCTGTGAGAACAGTCAGGAGCACATTGGGAAACACTGGTCACAAGTGAGCAGCTCAGCTCCACCAGACTGTGGCACTGGTGCCTTCCACTAAGAAGAGGGCTCCTGCTCTGGGGAAGGGCGTGACAGCAGGGGTCCCCGTGGGCCGGCAGATGTGTGGTTTCTCTTGCTTAGACCCCAATCTCCCAGGGTTGTCCTGGGGAGGCTGTTTTGCCTGGAGACCCCGCTCTGGCACAGAAGATGGCCTCCTGGGGGTGAGAGGGGCTGAGAAGGGCCGGTGGAAGGGGGTTGTGCATTCCCGGTACAGGCTGTGGCATGGGGACCCTCGTCCCTCGGCTCACTGGGGCATGCACACTGTGGGGGCCAAGGTCCTGCTGGACTCCAGTGTCCACGCTGTGTCATGGCTGTGACAGGGGGGACCCAGGCGGTAATGGCAGGAGGCGGAGCCCCACCGCCTCAGACGGTGCTCCCCAACATGGTGCCCAAGAGGATCTGGGAGGAGGTCTGGTTTGTGATCTGCTCGTTGTTGAGAAACATTTGTCATGTTCAGAGTCGCCTTCCAACATTTCCCACGTCCTCCCCTTGCCTCCAGATCCTCACCGCAGTCCAGCCAGGGATACTGTGTCCTGCTTGCTTGTCCCTCCTCCAGCACTCAGTCCTTGGTTTCCCCACCTTCCCCCACCATGGGGTGGAGAGGCCTGGCCGGGCAGCTCAGGATCGCCAAGGTAGAAACTAGAGACTGCAGTGAGCACAGGTGACTCAAGGCCTGCAACCATCTCAGATTTTTCCCTGCACTGGGAAGTCTCAGAACCTCGGAAGGAAGCTGCTGGCGAGGCCCCACCGTGGGGGCGAGGGGGAGGACCACATCCCTTCAGAGGGGCCATGCTGGATGGGAGCTCGAGCCCCGAGCCCCACCACACAGACGAGGGACCATCCCTAGCTCTAGCGATGACCAGCATGCCCTTTGGGCACAGGGAGGCGGGTGCGTGTGCCACCCCGATGCTGGTATTTATTTCAACAGCCTGTGCTGTGCGCCAGGGAGTGCCCCCAACCAGCCAGCTGCCACGGACACAGAACAGTGGCCAGGGTGGACGGGCTCCAAGAAGCATTTCCCTGAGGCTCCCATGGGCTTTTCCCAAGACCAGCGCCAGGACCACATGGCCCCTCCAGTCACTTGCCAGGCTTGGTGGCACTTCTGCAAGGGGACATGTCCCCATGAAGCCACTGTGATAAGAGTCCCAATGCTTGGCTCCCCTGTCCAGCCTCATGGAGAAACCAAATGCCAACAAATGCTGCTGGCCTCGGGGCCCTTTGTGGGCCTGCCTCTCTTGTGTGGTTTTCTGCATTTGCAGGGGTTGGGAGAGGTTAGGGAACACTCATGCAGAGACTGAACCACTGAGATCTGTGCCACGTGCCAGTGAACAGGGAGCAGCCACAGGGACCCACAGCCCGAAGGCCCTGAGTGCAGAGTGGGGCCCTGGACAGAAGACACCATCATGCCAGCAAAGCGACTGCATGGGAAGCCTTAGCCAGCAGGGTCTCCTGGCCTAGAGACACAAACGGCAGGAGAGAAAGGGGCAGAAATGGTATTCTGTCTTTGCTGAACCATTCTGGGAACAAATACATTTCCAGTTTATTCTTAGAAAAACACAATAAAGTGAACGGTCTTGTCCTTGGTTTCCATTTTGACAACTTCAGACCGTGTTCCTCTGGTCCACTGAGGAGCCCCTTCCACTGGCTCACCTTCCTCCAGCTCCACAACGTGTGTGCGTGTGTGTGTGTGAGCATGTGTGTGTGTGCAAGCACACACATCACATGTAGGTATGTGTGAGTGTGTGTGCACATGCAAGCACCTGTCCCACCTCCCCACACCTTCATGATGTCCTGTTAGCAGCTCACTTCTGTCTTCTTGGTGCTGCTGGTTAGTGCGTTAGCTTGTGCTGCCCTCAAGGTTCCAGGGAGGGGTTTGCAGGTCAGCAGGGGGCCAGCTTCTGACAGGGTCTGTCCCACTCACCCCTTGTGGCCCACCGGCCCCTTTAAAATGGACTTTTCGCCTGTAAGCCAGGTAGTTAGTGTGGTCTGGTCCCAGGAGACGCTCTGAAAAAGGCCATTTGTTGTCGGCCAGCACTGGACGCGGCAGGTGTGTTAGAAATGGTCAGTGATTTCGGGGCCTCACTTGGGGGTCAGAGAGAAGCACGCCAGGCCGCAAGCAGGGGGAGGCCTGACTGCCACCCCCACGGTCCCCCGGGGCCCCAGCCTTGAGTTCTTCCCCAGGGAGCAAGGGAATGTAATGAAGTGTGAGGTGGCACGGGCCCCAGCGGGAAGGGCTGCTCCTGGGCTGGCTACTTGCCACCCTGTACCTTCTGGTCATAGGTGCCCGCGTGCTTATAGCCCGGTACGTAGCCTGACTCATCCACCAGGTCCACACGGCCCACCTTGCTTTTGCCCTTGCCTGATGGGTCGAAGCGTTCCTTGTGGGAGCCCGTGAACTTGGTCGTGTCCGTGAGCTGGGACACAGTGGGCGACGAGATGGCCTTCTGTAGAGGGAGAGAATGGGGCGCGCCCGTGTGAGCGCAAGGGGCCAAGTGAGCACGTGAGGCTGTCGGCAGCTGGGTCGGCACACCCCCACGGAGTAACACGTCCCCTGTCCCACCCCAGACCCCATGGGCTGCTGCCCTCCAGGGAGTCCCTGCTAGCCATGCTCACCATCACCCCTGAGATGATGGGGGCCTTGCCCTCAATGAGCCTGTGCACCTCACGGACGGCCCCCTCGCTGCTCTTGTCTTTGAATCTCTTCTTGGAGAGCTCTTCAAACGCCTCCTTGAACTGCTCGAACGTGATGGTCCAGCAGGATTTCCCTCTGAGGGAGGAGAGCGCTCAGGGCCCAGGCCAGGGCCACTCCCCTCCATAACTCACAGCCCCACCAAGTAGTGCCCCCAGAACCTGCTGACATCCGGGGACCAGGTGATGTCAGGGGACCCCTTCCCAGGGACCTGGTGGCATCAGGAGACCCCCTGCTCGGGGACCAGGTGACATTGGGGAAACCCTGGCCCTGCCCAGGGACCTGATGACATCGGGAGACTACCTCCCAGGGACCTGGTGACATCGGGGGACCCCTGCCCCTGTCTGGGCACCCAGTGACATCAGGGTAACCCTCCCCCCACCCAGGGACCAGTGACATCAGGGGATCCCTACCCAGGAACCTGGTGGGGGCCCAGTGGCCTTGGGGAACCCCCACCTCTCTCCCACAGCAGAAATCAAGTCTAACGTTAAAATACAGAATATGCCCCTCCCCCGCCCTGGTGTGCACTGTTTTTGCCCAACAGTCGGCCGCCATGGGCAACGGCAGCAAATACAAATTGTCTTGGAAAAAAGCTTAAAGGAACTATATCCTTTATGAACAACTGGACATTAAAACAAAGCTGCTGTCTGGTTCTAAAATGGGGCGTGTGTGGCGTCCACTCAGAGAAGGAGGGAAAAAGTCAGGTCAAGAAGCTCGTCCCATCTGAACCACACAGAGGCCAAGTCCTGCCTGGGGCCACCATGGCCCGATGTCCCTGTCATCATACAGGGACGGGGTCGGGCGGCGGCCTCACCAATACGCCCGGCAAAGTGGTCCCAGGGCCTGTCCCTCCTCCCAGGACCCCCACTGCCCCCACCTGAAAGCCACCTGCCTAAGGGGCACAAGGTGGCTAGGGGCAGATGCAGCCCTATTCACTCCTTGCTGCAGGCCACTCACAAAATTTCAGGAAGATTCTAAACTGTGCACTTTTTATAATTTTTACTAAAAAACCATTTTTACCACTTTGACTGGATCTCTCCTGCTAATCCATGGAGTGAGTTGTCAGGGTTTTAGAACAAGAGGTCCTGTGGGGGCGGCTCCCTGCCACTCAGGGACACCCTGTGGGTGCAGAGGCCTGAGTGGGACGGCCCTGCAGATGTCCACGAGCAGATGGCCCAGAACAGCCACAATAACCACGAAGGCACAGGGACAGACCCACACGAGGGTTTCCACGGAAGAGCAAAGAAAGGCAGCCCAGCAGAGAAAGGGCCGTCTCTAAACAGCTGATGCTGGTACAGCGGGGACCCAGCCCTGCACTGTGCCTCGAAGTGCCTACAGAGACTCACTCAAAATGGGCCATCGTCCTAAGTTCAGCACAAAACCTAGAACTATAAACTTCTGGAAGAATACCTAAGAGAAAAACTTTGTGATCTTGGGTGAAGCAAAGATTTCTTAGAAACAACACCAAAAAAGTCCATAAAAGAGACAAGGAATTGGAATGCACCGAAATTTAAAACACCACGCCCTTGAAAAGATGCTGTTTTGAGGAATACAAAATGAGCCACAGATGGGGAGAAAATACGGGCAAACAGACACCTGAAAGAGAAAGCTTTTCAAACTTAACAACAGGGAGAATCCCGCATAGAAAACAGGGCAAAATACCCGAACCAGACACTGTCCAGGAAGACCCCTGGGTGGCCCGCGCAGAGCACACAAAGCACCACCCCACATGGCGAGTCCTACCAGACTGGACGGCCAGCGTGGCTGAAGCCAGTGAAATGGCCACACCGGGAGGATGTGGTCAGCTGGGCACTCCGACGTGGCGTCCACCGGGGGAGGCAGTTTGGCAGTTACGGCTCTGAGCCCCCAAGTCTGGGCTCGACACAGGACAGACGCACCATAGTCCCACGTAAACCATGTAGTCAGGTGTCCTTCAGCAGTGAACAGATGGACACCACACGCAGGGACTCAGAGGCACTTGACGTGCCCATCGGAAGACACGGGACACAGCCCACAGTCGGGGATCGGGGCTGGGAAGCCTGAGCCCCCACGGGGCCTGCACTCAGAACACAAATGCCCCTTCTGTCCTCGGGTGCTGGTCCCGACCACGACCGCACAGCAGGGGCTGGTGACCTGGTGGGTGCAGGGCTTCCTCAGACCCAGTGGTGGGCAGTGGGCTCTGCCCCCGCAGCAGTTGGCCTCGACCCCCCCACCCAGCCTCTGGGGAAACGTTCCTCGGCAGCAAGGTTCTCACAGCAGCCGCCCCACATGGAGATCCCTGCCCTGCTGCCTGGCCAAGGCCCTGTTTGTTTGTCCTGGGCCGTCAAAGGCACTCCTGTCTCCTATTCACGCCCTGCCCGGGTGGCATGTGGATACCAGGCCTGACGGCCAGCCCCGAGACTGGCCGCCGGAGCACGCAGCCCTCTCTGGGCACCGCGGCACCAGGCGCCACCAGTGGGAGTCACTTGAGCTGGGGGTGGGGGGAAAGGCTGACGGGGGCTCCCATCAGAGGGCCACATTCAGAGCTGGTGGACACGAGCCTAAGGCCGACTCTCCCACTCCACCTGGCTGGGCCAGGTGTCCCCAAGTGTCCCCAGCGTGATTGCCCATCAGGGAGTTCTCCCCAGGGGACCCGGCACCCTGCTGCTGAGAGCAATGCACAGTGAGTTCTAGAATGACAATGCCCGTCTCTTCCCCAGAGACACTGATCACATTACACTGCTCTCTGGACACAGAGTGAGCCTGTTCTCCAGAGTCCACAGAACTGGAGGGTGTCCCCACACTGAAACCCCCTCTCCCAGCTCCAGGCCTGGCTGGCCAGTGCCCTGCCTGCAGGCCCGCCCAGCAGTAATGGGGTCACTGATCACACACAAGGCCCCGTGAGCTGGGGTTTCACTTTGCTTCCCAAGCCTTGTGTCCCCCAGGCCTCCAGACCCAACTCAGGGTGGGCAGGGGGCTAAACCCTGCCAGTGCCAAAGGTCACCTGGGGACACTGGGGCTGGCGGGGGCCCGGGCAGCCCTCCAGAGACAGGCGTATGTCCCTCCAGGGCCAACAGCAGGAAAGCTCCCGGGCTTCAGGCCAAAATGTGCCAGCACCTCCATGATTCAAGACCGATGGCACTCCCAGGGACACCTCTCCAAGAGGTGGCAGGCAGCATGCTGGGTCATCACGGAGAACTTGGCATTCATGTGGGAGGAAGCTACTGGCCCCCCATGCCCCACTCCGCAGCAAAGCCAGGGGCCTGGGTGACCTGTCCAGAGGGCAGCCTGGCTGGCCAGGATGCCCGTGCAGGCAGGAAGTGGGGTGTCAAGGGGCCACTTAAGGCCCTGATGAGGCTCAGTGAGAAGGAGGGGCCTGTGGGGAATTCCTTTGGGCTGGCAGGAGTGGGGGGCTCCTGGGGGAGCTGTCATTGTGGCTGTGATGTAGCGGCGATGCCCTCACATCATGCCTGACCTGGGGCAGTTCCCAGGCCAGACCAGCAGCTCCAACTGCACGCTGTGCCCAAGGAGGACCGCCGGTGGGACGCCTGGGGGGCTCTGTCCATCAAGTGTCTGACTTTAGCTCAGGTCATGGTCTCAACGGTACCCGAAGCCCGGCTTTGGGTCTGTGCTGACAGCTCGGAGCCTGCTACCGACCCTCTGTCCTCTCTCTCTGCCCCTCCCCTGCGTTCGCTTGCTCTTGCCCTCTCTCTTAAAAAAAATAAACAACAGAAAAAGGAGGACCAATTGAAGCCAGACCTTCCTGGCAGACAGTGGCCGCCCTGCTCCTACCCAGGGCTCCCCATTGCTGCTGATCCACCCGCCTATCAGGGCCTGGGCACAGCCATGATGCTGTGGGGCTGTAGGGGCCGCGGGGAGGCCCTGACCTGCCTGAAGGGGCAGCTGTGGCCCCGACTCTTCCCGGCCAAGTAGGAAAAAGCCACCCTGGCGTGCTTGCTTCATGCAGGTGCCTGGGGCTGGGCTTGCCCTGTGAGGGGCAGGGGCGGGGTCCCTGGGGGCTCCAGCCACCACCCCCACCCACAACCTGCACCCCTAATTGCCATCGTGGCTATGGCAGGGGATGGGCTATGAAACAGACCCACTGAGGTCACTGAAACCATTTCTGAGCATTTGGGGAAGGTCACCTTAAAAGGACAAAAGGTGTGCTAAGACCCAGCATCCACATCAACCCAGCAAGGGACCAAGTGTCAGCAACTCCCCAATTCCAGACACACCAGGCTGCCCATCGTGGAGGCCCTACATGGCCTCAGGCCAGGAGAGGGCCCCCACAGAGAAGGCCTCAGCCACATGGCCATCCTGACCCCGCCGCTGACCCCAAATGCCCACGCTCACTTGCCCCCTGCCTGGAGAGTGTGGGCCCTGGGCAGACCCAGCACAGGGGAGCCCCTGTCCCTGGTGTCTCTGGGATGTGTCCGCACGCACGGGGCCCTGCCAACCTCAACCAGACCTCCCGTGGATGCCCCTGCCCCACAATCGTGCTGGACCGGCGGCGGGCAGCATCTGGACTGTGTTCTGTGGAGAAGGCTTAGCTCTGTTATTCCCGCTTCCTGCCTCGGACAAATCCCACCATGTCCGGGCCGTGGCCACGTCCTGGCTGGGGCCACAGGGTGTGTGGCAAGAATGGAACCGGTCAGTGGCCAACAGGTCCCAGGGAGCCCCACCAAGGTGCTTCTTCCTAACCTGAGACCCAGACACCAGCATCATGTTGCAGCAAACATGGCCCCTCACTCTGAACACACAGCAACCCCAAAATAGGCACATGCATGGGCCAGGAGGCCGCCCTCTGCCCCCCTCGGCCGGGCCCTCCACCTGCACCCCACGCGAGCACACAGGCCTAACTGAGGGGACGCTGTCGTCCAGGCTCCCCACATGGGGCTGTCAGGGTGCTATTTGTGCAGGATAGCACACAGAGTCTGGATTAATTAGTATTTCAGACCCACCGAGGTCTGCCCCTCGGGGCGGAGAGGGTGCCAGAAGGCTTTGTCTTGGTAGCAATAGCGTTCAGTCGAGACCCGGTGTGGAGCTGCAAGAAATTTTTTTAAACAACCTCCTTAAGCCTCGACTGCCTAAAGCAAAACTTACAGAAAAGGTGACACAGGACAGACCCCGACAGACCACCGTCAGCTGCCACATGGACATCAGCACACAGAATTCCTGACCAGGAACACTGGAATTCCCTGTTAGTGATGTTCCTGCAACAGAAGCAGGTGTGTCTGTGAGCATGACCAGGTGTGTCTGTGAACAGAGCCAGGTGTGTCTGTGAGCAGGACCAGGTGTCTGTGCGCAGGCTCTGTGGAAGAGCTGCACTTACACTAGAATCGGAGACCAGGGATGGTGTGCAGAGTGGGGTAAGGTGGGGGCCGGCAGGACACATGTGTCTGGGAATCTGGACAGGCCACAGGGAAGCCAGAGCTCACCCAGACCCCCATCCCCCAGTCCTCCACATGCTGCTGGCTTCTGTCATTCTTCCTGGGGGCTGCATGAGCCCCTCCTCTGGCCCCATCTCCCTGGGAACCTCTGGCCTGGAGGTGAGCAGCCTCCCAGAGACCCTCTCTGAGAAATGCCAGCCCCTCCTCCTGCCCACCTGCCCCTGGGCCCCCGCTCTGAGAGGGGGGAGAGCCCACCAGTGTGACCCCAAGTCCCCCAGCACACTTCCCAGGCTCTGTCCTGACTCCTGAAACTCCATGTTGGTGTCCTTGAAGGAGCCAGGTCCTGCCAAGCTGGTACCCAGGTGTCCTGCACTGGCCTCCCCGTGCTGCTGGGGTGCGGTGTGAGTCTAGGCCCCTGAAACAGGGGGAGCCAGTGTCCTCCACGGGGACACCCTGCGGCCACAAACCCAGAAGAGGCAGATATTCTTTGCTAAATAACAGGGCTGGAGTGTCCTGAAGCCTTGGAACCTATAGCGTTCCCTGGAGAATTCCCTATTTGCGTGCAGGGAGAATTCCCTATTTGCGCAGGCCTGTGTGGGGGCTGCTCACCCCGCCAAGCCCCTCGGCTCCCAGAAGTACCCGCCCACGAAAGGCAGGATCTTGTTCTGGGCTCTTGCCTTAACCTCTTCCGCTAAAGGCACAGCGCCAGCCCCTCTGGGTGCAGTGGAGTCTGCACGGGACACACTGTGTTGCAAGTGGGATTGAGAACCAGGCTCTGGGCCCCTGAGGGACACCACAGGCCCTGTAGGGGGATAGGGCTCCTGGGGGCAGGCGCATCAGAGGGAAGCTTCTGGAAGCCACTCTGGCTCTCCCTGAGCCCCTGCTCAGTGTCCCTGCTGTTCACTCCCACCTCTCCCGGATCTTGACACCTGGGCCCAGGCCAGCAAAAGCTCTAGGTGCTGAAGCCCTTGGGATGGTCGCTGGGCCCACCGATGGGACGCCGGGGCCCAGGGTCCAGACCGAGACCTCATTTCTGTGCAAGAACCCTCGGCATGAGGACACCACAGCATGAGGGGCACCACGGCACACCCCCAATCACGAAAGAGGGCCTCAGAACCAAGGAGAGCAGAGTGGCATGGGAGGGTGGCCCCGGGTTACCAGCAGGGACAGAGGAGAAGGGGGTTCAGCCCACCTGAGCCCTCTGGGGCCCCCTGGCTCTGAGATGGCTGCCCAGGCCCACACTAGCCCGTGGCTCACCGTCTGGGCCACAGGTTCTCTAAGACCTGTCCTAAGATGCTCTGCCCACAAGTCCCAGCCATGACACAGAAAACACTGAAGCCCTGAGGGTGCGGGTGCCGCGTTTCCCACACTTTACACTCTGGTCTTGGTGGGCTGAACCGGAGGGAGACTTGAGGCTCCCGGACAGATGTCCCCGGGCAGGTGGTGCCCTACGGGCTGGATGAGGACACAGGTGGAAACTTCTAGCCGCTCAGTCACCCAGCGCCTGGCCCCACAAGTGCACGGCCAGGGGTCTCTGTCAGCGCCTGCAGGCAGCCTGAGGGCAAGTGGAGTGGGCTGAAAGGTGGCCCCGAGAAAGGAACGGCCACATCCTAACCCCCAGAACTGTGAATGTGACCTTGTTTGGAGAAAGGGTCTTTGCAGGTGTCATCAAGCTGAAGGTATCAAGGCGAGGTCTGATTTGCCTGGCGGCCCTGAACCCAATGACAAGTGTGGGGGTGGGGGCGGGTCCTACACAGCCCTGCTGCAGGGGCAAGGCAGCCAGGTCCCAGCCTCGGTGGGAGCCAGAGTCACTCCACACCGCAGGCAGACCTGAGGAGCTGCCCATGGATACAAAAACTGTCCTTCACAATCCTAAACAAAACATTAACCAACAGAATCCTGTCATACTAATGCCACCGTCATAAACGCAGGGAGAGCATCTGACAGAAGTCAGCATCTATGCATCATGCGAATTCTTAGTAAATCAAAAAAAGAGGAAACTCCTTAATCTGAGAAAAAGGGCCACTTGAAAAAAACTGAAAAATGCTGCCACACTTGAAATATTGAAAGCGTTTGTTTTTAAGTTGGGCAAGTACTGTATTCCCCATGTCAGTACAGTAAGGCAAGAAAAGGAAATGAAGATATAAAAATTGTTAGGGAAAAAAACTCATCATCTGCAGTTTCTAGGGTTGTGCACACACCAAACCCAAAGGGATCCCAGGACGATTATTAGCATCAATAAGTGAGTCTAGTGGTGTTTCTGGATACGTGGTCAACACACAAAAGGCCATTTCATTTCTGCATAACAGCAAAGATGCACAGTAAAAAGCATTTAGAAATGCAACATTTAAAATATGAAGAAATACAAGTTCCTAGGAACACCGCTCACAGAGGACACACAGTCAACACAGAAAACTCGGCCACTGAAGGAAACGAAAGGCCTAAATGATGACGTTATGAACATGGGTTGGAATCTACATACAGAAAGATGTCAGCTGTCCCTAAATTTAACCAGCCTTAACTTAATCTGGATAAAAACTCCGACAACTTTTGTGTCTAGTATCCAGATGCACTGAGCTGGGAGAAGGGCTGTGAATACACAGTGATTTTAAAAGGACAAGATTTGCTCCACGGGCATGGAGACTCAAGAGAAAGGTCTGGAAGCAAAGACAGCACTAATGGGACAGAATCAACAATGGGAGGGACGCCAGAGCCCAAACACATGTGCACACGTGTGTGACCTGCAGAAAAGGTGGCCCTGCAGAAAAAAGGGAGGAGCATATTTTCAGTAAATGGCAGACGCAGGGGAGACGGGGCATCGACACCACCCTTCAGGCGCTCCGAGGACTGAAGTAGGAAAGGCAAAATCCACACCAAGGTGAGGGCTGAGGGTATCTGACGTCCTGGGGATAGAGAAAGATCCACTGCACAAGCCTCAAAAATCACTGCCCTTAAAGGAAACAATTCTAGGATGGCACCAGGCTGAAATCAAGAACTTCTGTTCATCAAAAAATATCACCGATGGAGAGAAAAGGGAAGCCATGGGGTAGGAGAAGATACAAATATGGGCTTGTCTCCAGAACCCGCAAAGGACCCTACAACTCAATGAGAAAAAGGCAGCAAGTCCAGAGAAGCAGGCAGGGGCCCCTGCCAGGGTGGAAGGCCCAGTGGGGCAGGGCCTGCAGGGTGTCAGGAGAATGGAGCCTCAGACCCCGAGGACGCGGGGGACAACTGACCAAGCAGCAGGAATCAGAACCAGGGCGCAGCGGGCCGCGCGGCCGAGGGGGCCGTCCACCCACAGACATGCGACCTGCTGCCAGGGAAAGGGTGCAGCGAGTCCTGAGGGAGCAGGCCAGGGGCCGTCAAAGGCCGAGGGGCACAGGGCCAGGGGCCCCAGGGGCTGCCACAACTGGTCCTCCGAAGCACCGAGAAGGGGGCCACCCTAGAGCGTCTCCCACCCACCAGCTCCTGCCCCTCAAGCCAGGGGCCCTTCCAGCTGGCCGGACCATGGGACACAGCCAAATGACAAAGAACCAGGCTCCCCTGTTCCCTCAGGGGACAGGCAAACGTTCTGGAGAGACCCCACACAGAGACAGGGGAGCCTCGTGCCAGCCACTCAACCCAGACTCAACTAAGCAGGGCAGCCTCGGGTGGTCCTGTCTGGCCAGCAAACCCCTAGCCGAGGTCAGGGGGTGGGGACCACTGTCCGTGCCAAGCCCTGCTGGGTGGCAGAGTCATGAGCAAAAGCAAATGGGGTCACTGTCTTAAAGCCCTGGTTTGGGGACAGTCTGTCCTACGGTATTAAATGACGGGAGCGGGGTCAAGGGTCAGTGAGTGCACGAAGTGCGTACACCTGGATGGAGAAGGAGGGTGTGGGTGGGCTTTCTACAGACAGCTTGTGACGCAGCGCCGCAGGCACACTCGAGGAGCACCTGACTTAACCTGACTTAACGTCGGTTCTGGGCCCAGACCCACACCTGCACTGCACGCCCCACACCCTGCCCACCTGGCGCCCCCTCCCCCCCCCACCCCCCTGTGCAGGTGAGACAGCGGGGCATGTGGGGACTGCACGAGGTGACCCGGGGGCACCGGCTGCTGGGTATTGTCCCCAGTGCAGTGGGGCTTCCCACCTGGCAGGTGCTCAGCAGACATGCAGTCACACAGGTGTGACAGGGAGAGATCTGGGGAAACGTGGCTCAGGGCCGGAGGTCACACGGAGCCCACGCGGGGGCACTGCACTTATGCCAAGAGAACCAGAGACACAGGCACCCTGGGGACATGCTGGAGACATGCAGGGACACGTGGGGACACACAGGGACATACGCTGGGGACACATGGGTGCGCCCCACCACAGAGGCAGCAGGAGGAGTGGAAAAGGCTCCAGGTGGTTTTAACATCTAGGCTTGAGCAAAGGTAAGAATCCATCATTCCTCACCACAAACCTAATTAAAAACAAGAAAAAGTCGGTGTGAACGTGCTCCTCCCAGGACCGGCTGGCAGGTCCCCCTGCTGAGAGAAGCGAGGGCTGGGGGCGAAGGCTGGGAAGGCAGAAAACTGTCACTGCCTTACACTCTATGCAAGACTTTAGACTCTTCACCAAGAAGGTCCTGTGTTTGAATGCTAAATTACACCTCCCGGCTGACGGCCGTCCTGTGCTATTGCACAGTTCCAGGGAATAAGGAGCTTGGAAGCAGACTGACACCCCACATCAGATGAGAGGTGGGGAGGAGGGAGGAGCAGCCCCCCCCCCCACAGGCCGCTCCTGGGGCTCACACAGGGCCGCACCCTCACCCGAGGCCCCAGCAGGGCCAACCCCGCACCCCGCACTCTCCGCTGCTGCAAAGGGTCCCCCTGAAGACGCACTGCTGAGGGCAGACACCAGGGCTCTGTCCTCACCCAGAAAGGCTGGAGACCACGTCTGAGCCCCAGGTGCAGGTGCGCTCCATCCCCCCACCCCCTTGAGGTAAGGCTGCTGCTTACACACAGGCAAGTGTCTGCCAGGTCCAGGGTCTGTGGGCTCAGGGGCACACCGCCCCGCCCCCACCGCCCTCCAGCTGGAGCCACGCTGAGCCCAGAGAGGACCTGACACTTCAAGGTGCAGCAGGGCCCTTGCCTTGTGGTCCCAAGATCCCCAGACATGCTCCTCCTGCCTCACCAGCAACATCACCAGCTATAAATAGGCCTGGCTTCCAGGCAGCGCAGCCTCTCCCAGAGGAAGCTTTTCATTCTCAGTCTCTCCTGCCTGGAGCACTCTGCGGCCCTGAGGACCGTCTGGCTGCTAAAAGCCTTCTCTGCATCCTCAAGCAGTGATGAGTGATTTAATTTTCTTTAAATTCTCCTGTGATTTACACATTTTCCACCATGAGTATTTATAACCTTGTATACACTTTTACAACAGTTATTTACTGAGACTTCAAAGGATTCGGGAAGAGGAGCCAAACAGCACCAGGGAGATAAGAATACAGCCAAGAGAACTTCCCATGATCTCCATCACTTCATCCTTCTGTACTCACGGAGAGGGATTTTCTAATGTAGCACTTAAGTTATGGTACCTTTCTGACTCATGGAACCCTCTGGAAATCAGGAAAGCGGCAGACCCTTCCGCCAGGAGAATGCACATACCCTCCTACCGCAGGCAATTTGCAGACAAATTCACCAGCACCCCTCCCCCCAGAACCCTCGAGGAGCCCTGTGATTTGGACCATGTGATGGGAAGAGTGGCTGGTACCAGAGACAGGGTCACAGAATCCAGCTTAATTAAGGCATCAGTCAAGCCGCTGTTTCGCTGCCCCACCCCCATTTCCTGCTTGTTCCAAGCTCTCTCCCCATCACTCCAAGCCTCTGTGGTCCCAGGGCACTCAGGATCCAGATTGGCCTTTACCAATCACCTCCTAGGAGTGCGGGGCTGCCCTGGATTGTGCAGAGCTCCCCCCGCCCCCCCCTCTCCCCCACCTCCATTGGGTCCTCCCTGAGAGGCTGGCCATGGGGAGTCAGGACAGGCCTGCAGAGTGGGACATGGGAGCTGGGTCCTTTATCCAGCGTCCCCGAGACCCTGCCGAGACCCTGCCGGTATCCAAAAAATGCCAGGTAAATTAACCACTAAATACGCAGATAGATGGCCACACTGTCAGCTTACCCTAAACGGTGTCTCATCTTCAGAGACACCAAACGCCTGTCGAAATAGTCATGAGCAGAGTGGCAGGAATGGATTTTCTCCCCAGCTCATTTCGAGGCTGCATTTGTGTAACTGAAACCGCAGAATAAAGGGTTTCTCTGGTCCTGCTGCACAGGTGGGGCACTGCTCCCCAGAGGTGTGTGAGCAAACCTACTGGCAGCGGATCTCTTCATCCTGACTGCCAGGTTCTGTGCTCACAGGCGATAAGTGAATGTGTCACCCCCCGTGGAGGCTGCTGGAGTCGCACAGTGAGCGGCAGACACTGTCACCTGGCATGATAATGGTGAAGCAAATATGACCAGAGAGGGGCCTAGGACCCCGAGGGGGCGGCGCGGTCTTTGTCAAGGGACCACGCTCACTCTGAGCTCTCTGCGTGGCCCCGGGTCTCCCGGAATTGGGGCTGCAGGGCACTGGCTTCATCACACACCCTCTAAGTCCTAATTCCCTTCGGTCTTGCCGGCGGCGACCACCTCAGGCCCGGGCGTCCCCGTAGCGGGACGTGGGGAGGCAGCAGCGGCGGCTGCGGCGGCGGGGAAAGGGGCTGCCCGGAGGGGGGGGGGGGGGGGGGGGCGGGGCGTGGCTTCGTCGCGTGAAGCGCTGCCGCCCAGACAGGCCTCAGCGCCTCATCCGGGGCCCACGCACCAACCACCTGTCCCTTGCGGCGCGGTCGCCCCCGCCCGCGCCCCTCGCGCCCCCGGACCCACGCCCCCGACGCAGCCCCCGGGGGCCTCAGCGCGCAGCACCGACCGCCAGGCAGCCCAGGGCTTGGGATGGGGGCGCAGGGACGCAGGGGGCCGCAGCCAGGAGGGGGCGTGGAGGGCGCAGGTGGCAGGCGGGGCGGGCCCGGGCGGAGTGGGTGGTCCTGCGTCCAGCGCCCGGGACCTAGCTCTGCGGACGCTTACCTCGGAGATGCGGCCACTGCAGCGAGCGCCTCCGCGACTCGGCCGCGGGCGACCGGGTGTTCGGCGAGCTCCCGCACCCCCGCCGCCCCGGGCTCGCCAGCCCTGCACCGCGCGCCCCGATGGCCCGCCACGCACCGCGCGCTCATTGGCCCGCCACGCCCCACGCGCTCATTGTCCCGCCCCCGGCCCGGCCCGCCCCGCACGCTCATTGGCCCGTCCCCGGCCCTGCCACACTCCCGGCCCCTCCTGGCCCGGGGAACGCGCGGGGTGCACGGAGGTATGTGGCAGCGCGGTCTGCCTTACAAGGCCGGCGCGGCGCAGGGGCGTGGGAACCCCGCAAAGGAGGCGAGCCCGGGGCGGTGGGCTAGGGGCGGCCGCACCTGGCCCTCCGGGACCTCGGGAGGCTCGCCCGCATCCCCACGGCAGACAGCACGGGAGCGGACGGGCCTCCGGCGAGGGGCGGGGGGACGGCGGGGCGCTGGCCTCTCCGCGGAGACTCGGGCCAACGAGGTGGCCCAATGTGGAGTGGGGTCGGGGTCGGGGGTGCGGGCTGGGACCTCACGCAGGGGGCGCAGGGAGGGCCGGCGGGGAATGGGCCTCGTCCCGGAGATTGGGAGCAGCCGGAACGTGCAGCCGCGCCTGGGTGCGGTCAGGCCATGCTGGGCCCCGGTGCAGCCAGGGCCGCCCTCCCAGGGACAAGCAGCGGTTGCATTCCCAGCGCAGCCAGGAGACCCTTTTCTTCCTGCGCTCGAGGTGGGCCCGTCCTGCCTACCTGCGCACGCAGATCCGGAAATCTTCCAATGTCTCCTCTTTTCTGGCTGAGGCCTGCTGCCCTTCCCCTCCAGGCTGGCCCCACTTGCTCAGTGCTGGGGCTTGGGGTAAGGGTCTCCCTGTCTGTCCTGCAGGACACCCTCCAGAAGAGAAGGCCGGTCGGGGGGGCGGGGTGTGACCCTTCTTCCAGTTTCATTGCTGTGGCTCCCTTGGACCTCGCCAAGGAACCACTATCCCAGGTTCTGCCCTCCCCTCCTGGCTACAGAACCCCCACCCACATGCCCACCCAGTCTCTGTCCTTGGTCCATCTGGCACCAGACCCCCGCCCCCACCCAGGCTCTGTCCTTAACTCTCCCAGCTGCAGAGACACCCCCCCCCACACACACACACACACATACACCCCCTCTAGACTCTGCCCTGCTCTCAGAGCCCCATGAATCACAAGTGCCAGACTCTGCAGGTGGGATGCAGCTTTGGGGCTCACCTCAGAGATTCCAGCCTGCTCAGAGCCTGCACAGGCAGCTCACGAACCAGAGAGGGGGCTATGGTGCAGGCTCTGCCGCAGACCACTAGGCCACGGTGGGGAGGACGTGCTTTTCCTGACATTTTGGGAGCCAGGGACAGGCAGCCCTAGGGGCTCAGCCCCACCCCAGCCCCACAGAGGTCCTGGGTTCCACATGCCTCCTTTCAACCCTCTAGTTTCTACTTCTGCTACAAACTGGTAGAAGATGGGCGACCGTCTAGAGGTCTGTTCGTTGAGACTCAGGGTTCTGTTTGTTCAGGTCGGAGCTGGACAGCGTCTTCACTGCATCCCACTCAGGCCTGAGCACTGCTTTCTCCTGGACATCACTACTAATGATGCAAGAGGAAGAAAGAAAAACATTGCACACTATGTTCCCACTGTCGTATCAGCCAAAGGTGACCGTTGAATCCATTTTGCAAGACCTGTTAGAGCTCTGACATAGACACAGGGTAATCTGCCAACGGAGGTGGGCACCAGGTTTCAGGAGCATAAATGTTCAAGGAGCATTTTCCCTGGGAAGGAGAGGCAAGGCCTCGGGAGATGGGGACACCCTCAGGGCCAGATGGGCAGAGTCACAGCCCGCGGAGGTCCTGCCCCCACATTTCAGGCTGGCTGGCGCCCTGCTTCTGGAGGGTGGAGACAGCATCACTGTCAGGGCCAGCTATACATACGGGGCCTGGTCAGAATTCAAACTTGGGGCCCCTTGTGTAAAAGTTAGTAGCACCCCCAAGATGGCAACAACAGTGTATTGAACAGAGCTCAGGGTCCTCCTTGGGGTCCTCAGCACACACAGCCCTGACTGCAGTCCTGCTGCCAGGCAACTCTTGGGACTCAGAGAGGTTGGGTAGTTGACACGAGGACACACAGAGGCATAGGGCAGGGCTGGCGCCCACAGCCCGTGCGTGTGATGCTTACTTCAGAAACTTGCCTTTTCATCTTTATTTTTAAATGCAAATTTATTTAGTTTGAGAGAGAGAGGTGGGAAGGGGCAGAGAGAGAGGGGGGTGGAGACAGAGAATCCCA
Organism: Panthera pardus; assembly: GCF_024362965.1. Classification (NCBI taxonomy): domain Eukaryota; kingdom Metazoa; phylum Chordata; class Mammalia; order Carnivora; family Felidae; genus Panthera; species Panthera pardus. The sequence goes on along the minus strand of NW_026526872.1, from coordinate 64,151 downwards.
AGCAGGCCCCGCACCGTCAGCGCAGAGCCCGATACGGGGCTCGATCTCATGAATTGTGACATCATGACCTGAGCCAAAATTAACAGTTGGATGCTCAACTGACTGAGCCACCCAGGGAGCCCAAAACTTGCTTTTTTAGCTTATGAATTTATCCTTGCAATCATAAAACTGGGCCTGGAGTGTGCACCAGAGGAGGCGTGTGAACAAGGTGGCTCTCTGGCTGCCCCTCTGGGAGGACGTGGTCCACCACCAAGTTATCGGGTGATGAAAACAGAAACAATCTGCCACCACTGAGATCCAAGCCCTTCAAGGAGCTGCTCCCACATGTGCATGAAAACCTGTCAGAAGGCAGCCGTGGGACAGAGAGGTGCCACAGCCTCCCAGGAAGCCTCCACATGGTAACAAAATCTGTCCCTTAGTACGGTCCAGATCTGCCCCCAGTTAATCTAAGCCAGAGTTCCTCTGCAGCGTTCCATGCACAGGACCGCGTGCGCACCTCCTGGTTAGCGCAGCCATGCCCTCTGCTCTGACACAGTGCTCCCCTCGAGAGTTCCGGGATTGGGTTCATCCCAGTGCCTCTCCACCTCCTGGGGACACAGCAGCTGAGCCTTTTAAGGTCCGGCAGACTCTGCTTCCATGATTGCATTTTCTGCTTTTGCAGAGGAAAATGGGCCTTTGTGCAGCAGCACGTACCATCTGTCCCATTGTTACAGTTTTTCGCGTCCAGATGAGGCAGAGTGACAGAAGTTAGGTGTGCTCTCTCACATGGAGCAAAGGCAGCAAAGCACAGGACCCCTGAGTGGCAGGGTCCCCAGCAAGTGCCTGGGTAGTAGCCTCCAAGCGCCATGCAGGGTGACAGAACTCAAAGATGGACCCAGAGCCCCGCAGGAGCCCGTGAGAATGCAGCTGGGTCTGGCCAGCGTGTGCAGCAAGTGTGGAGGCCGAGCTCAAGACTCAGCATCCGTGGAGTGCCGACTGAGGCAACAGGGGAAGGAGACAACTTAGTGGGGGACTATTAGCCCCAACCAAGACACAAAGATCAAAGTCTTTAACTGTATCTCGGAAAAAATTTCAAGAATATTCATAAAAATACAGGAATACTCAGCACCCCAAAAGGTGAACATAATGATTCCATGTAGCAGTACCAGGGGTGCAAACCAGCAGGAAAATCAGATCCATGTGACAAGACCAGTCATCTGGGACTGACCCAGGACTGATACGAGGTATTAGCACAGCTAACTGCATTCCACAGGGCCTGAAATTTAAGTTGAGACATGGGAGTCACAGCAGCACCACAGACTGAATTAGTAGGACTGAAAAACTACAGTGTGTGACATGGAAAATACCCTGGACAGGCCAATGGCAGATTAGGCACGGAACAAATGTAGCAACAGAAGCTACCCAAAGTGAAACAGGAAGAAGAGAATTAGAAAACCCGGATCGTCAGTGATCTGTGGGACAGCTTTAGGTAGCCTACTGTGTGCTTAATTGGGGTCCCCCCAAAAGCAGAGAGAATACTTGGGACAAGGGTGCAGAAAAGGTGTTAGAAAAATAATGGCCAAATGTTTCCAAGTTTGAGGTAAACTATAACCCACAGACGCAAGAGGCTGGATGCTCCCCAACCATAAGGACCACAAGGGGAATGCTGCTGGCAGTGAGCAGGAAGGGACAGGAACAGCCGGAAGACCGGCACAGTGTGAAGGGGCAGAGGAACAGAGGGGGCGGCACGCCGAGGGTCCCTGGGTGAAGGGTGCTGAGGTGAGGCAGGGCAGCCCAAGCTCCGTTTCTAGAAAAGGTCCACGAGCCCCGGGAGAACACACACCTCCCAACAAGTGAGCCTGGGGTCCGCAGCCATCCCGTGAATCAGGCTCGTTACTTGTGTCGTCCAAATCTGTGTCTTTACTCTGTGAAAACCTGGTGAGCTGACAGGAAGCACGAGAGGGTCAGGGTGAATGTCACACCTGTTCCCCGTGCCTCCTGTCCATGTTTGCTTCGCGCACTTCTCTCCCTTCTGCCTTCTCCAGTCACAGCACTATGTGTTTGGTGGTAGTAAGCACAGTTCTCTGTCATCTACAAATGTGTTTTTACTTTTTCCTACGTGTAGCACTTCTGGGTATGTGACTTTTCTGTCACGCTTTGTGGAAGTTGTTTCCTCCCTCTGTCCTTACGGCCAGAATGTCTGCTGTCTGTCTGCTCTTCCTCTGTTGGTGGTCTTTCCTCTGGCTGTCCTTAAGGTCAGAGTGTCTCCGGTGCCCCATGCTTCCGTACAGGAGGTCGAGGTGTAGATCTCCTCACCTGTGCAGCTGGCTGGACAAGAAGCCACTGGCACGTGTTTTGTGAGTCCTGGGAGACCCGGCCACTACAGTAAGTCCCTTCTCGTGGGCTTTATGGACGCGTCTGAGGCCCACCTGCCCTCCGCACCTGCCAGCCCTCCCTCCACGTGGCCCTCACGGCTGCATCCACATTCCGACAACTTCTTCAGATTACTTTCCAGTTCAAGAACTCTCTCTTTGGCTATGTTTAATCTGGTGTTTAATTTATCCAAGTTTTAACAAGTATATTTTTTATTTCTAAAAATTCTTTTCGGTCTTTTTACGTACCTTCCTGATCATTTAGAACATCCTCTCCTTGCTTACTTATTGTCATTCTGTTTCACATTAAAATATTTTGGTTTAAAAAAAATTTTTTTAACATTGATTCTTGAGAGACAGAGAGCGTGAGCAGGGGAGGGGCAGAGACAGACACACAGAATCTGAAGCAGACTCCAGGCTCCGAGCTGTCAGCACAGAGCCCGATGTGGGGCTCGAACTCACGAGCCGTGAGATCGTGACCAGAGCCGCAGTCAGTCGCCCAACCGACTGAGCCACCCACGCGCCCCAACGTTAAAATATCTTGTGCATCCTCCTTAATATCCCGTATTTCTAGTCCTTGAGGTTTCTGGGGGTCTGAATTCTCTTTTACTGTTTCTTGGCTCTCTCATGTGTGATGGTTTGTGATCTTTGGTTGTGAGCTTATCTGGACTGATCTCAAGCTCTGAAAATCTAGCTTCTTAACTTGGGCCAGTTTAGCTCAGTTTATTTTTGCCTGAGACTGGATTCATCCCGGATCCTTGCCCCCAGCTCTGTTCCTGGCTTCTGGATCAAGGCCTGGTTTCAAAGGAGCCCCTGGCCCTGGACCACCTACCTATCAGCTCACTTTTGTTCTCCAGTGTTGTGTGGATTTTCTCACTTTGTATGAATCCAGGATGCAATGAAATTACATTTTCATGAGAGCACTAATTATCTTGTGGTGAAAAGTTCACCATAAAGCCAGAAGCCCTGGGGCGCCTAGGGGGTTCAGTGGGTTAAGCGTCTGATTCTTGGTTTGGGCTCAGGTCATGATCTCACTGTTTCTGAGTTCAAGACCCATATCAGGCCCTGTGCTGGTGGCATGGGGCCTGCTTGGGATTCTCTCTCTCTCTCTCTCTCTCTCCTTCTCTCTGCCCCTCCCTTGCTTGCTGTCTTTCTCTCTCTCTCTCTTTCAAAATAAATAAACTTAAAAAAAAAAAAAAGCCAGAATCCCCTCCTCTGTATCACACCCCTCGGCCTCACTCTGGCCAGGACTCAGGTGGCCCCCAGGCTGGGTGGGGGCAGGAGGGGCTTTGAAAAGGCCACTTGAAACCCAAGAATTTAAAGTTTACCAAGACTGATTTCAAGCTTATTGCCAGTGAAATTATTTTTTATTATTTCGTATAACTTTCTAAGAAATTCTGAAGAATTTCCTTAAAGGCTACTTAGGTTCATAACAGTTGTCAACATTCCTAAGTAACACAAGTGAAAACATCACACCAAGTCTGTCCTGAATCTTGGAGCACGATGGGGACGTGTTTGAAAAATTATGAATGGCTTTCAAGTATGGCTTCCAGGTGGAGTGAGGCGCAGGGGTGGTCAAAGTCTTTCCGTTTAGCACAAGTCAGGGTGCGCACAGGCTCCCTTCTTTCCTTGACTCTGGGTGCAGGACCCAGCACTCCGCTTGGAAGAAGCCGGGCCACCGGCTGCCACTGGTGCCTGCATAGAGTCGAGGGCTGCACTGCATCATGAACACGGCGGGAGCGCCTGCCGGCCTCAGGCCAGTCAGGCATCATGGGAGTCGGGGTGAGCGCCTGCCCTGGACTCAGGGGCTTCCGTGGCAGGGCGGACACAAGTTGTGCTGACAGAGATATCCAGGTTGACCCTGGTCTCTCCCTGAGCATCGAGCGGGCTCTCTGCTTCCTAGCTGGGTGGCGATGCCCGGCCCCAAGTCTCCTCTTTTATCTGTCCTGGAAGCTGGATGTCCTCTCCATTGCACACCTGGCCATCTGCAGGCTTCCTGGTGGTGATGACAGTGGCAGGCTCCATGCCGTAGACCTGCTGCCTCTCCAAGGGGACATCCATGTGCGGCACATTCTGGCTGCTGGAGGGCAGTGTGTGCGGGAGCCTGAGTTTCTTCAGGGCTGCCTCCCGAGCCCGGATCTCTAAGGCCATTGGTGTGCGGACAGCCCATTTGGCCAGTGTGGGCTCCTTGTCTCCTGCAGAGCAAAAGAAAGTGCCATGAGCACCTGAGGGCGGTGAGCAGAAGGCGCGCCCAGTCCTTGGCCCCGGGTGCAGAACCGGCCCTCTGCAAGGAAGGCCAAGGACAGGTTCCTGGTGCAGTCCGTCCTGACATCTTGCCAGGAGGGCAGCTGCTTCTGCACAGAACATCTGTGTCTGCACACACAGCCCTGCTCAGCGGGTCAGCGGGAACCCTCCTCCACCTATCCCCCATGCTGGGATCCCCGTACTGGGCATCTCCTCAGACCCAGCAGCAATGCTCATGGCTCCTGGTGCAGCGGGCAGGCATTTCCCCACCCACACCCAGGATGACTGGCGGTGCCGACGGCCTTGTCCACCAGTTGTGGGTGCAGCACTGGCCCAGCCCACCAGCCACGTGCACGTCCCAGGCCCACCTGTGCCAGTCCTCAGTGATGTCAGACTCACACCTGCTCATGTGACAGGGACCTCACCCCACCACATGTGGTTTTCAGTCACATTTCCCGGAGGATGGCAGCAGGTACACACTTGTTTGTGGGTCTTCTGGGTTCCCTGTTCCCTGAAGTGCCTAGTCATCATGTGTCTACGTTTTTCCTGCTGGTGTCATAGTACTTTGTGTCCTGGACACCAATTTTTGTCAGCTATGTGTTACAAATATTTTCCCAATTTTTGACAGCCTCCCTTTGTATCTGGGTGTGATCTAATTTCTGTGTATCTTCCTTTAGGGACAGTGCCTTAAAGAAAATCTTGCTTAAGGACCCTCAGTCACCATGAGGACATAAGGACAGTACCAGGAGTGCCCGGGGGGGCTCAGTCTGTGAAGCATCGGACTCTGGGTCTCGGTTCAGGTCAAAATCTCATGGTTTCCTGGGATCGAGCCCCGCATCGGGCTCTGTGCTGACAGTGCTAAGCCTGCTTGGGATTCTCTCTTTCCCTGGCTCTCCACCCCTCCCCTATTCTCCGTCTCTCCCAAAATAAATAAATAAATTAAAAAAAAGAAGATAGTACCAAATATTATCTTCCAGTTTGTATAGTTGTCCCTTCACGCATTATGTCTTTAGTCCACGTGGAATTAATTTGTGTCAACGGTACAAGGTGGGGTCTGGTTTCATTAGTGTTATTCCCACACGGCACCAAATGTTTCCGCGTTTATGAAACAATCTACCCACCCCTGCTCGTCAGTCGCCCCACACCAGAAACAGTGTCCCTGTGCCCACTGACGTGCTCGCGGCCCCTGCAAGCCACCACACCAGGCCCTGTGCTTATTTCTGCACAGACACCACTCTGTCTTTGATTCACAAGCTTCGTGGAAGCAGCCCAGCCAGACATCCTAAATTGCTCCTTTTCTGCTTCTTGGCATTCTTGATCCTTTGCAGTTCCACACACATCTCAGACGCAGGGTTTCGAGCTGGCATCCTGCACTGGCCTCTCTGGGAGGCCTGGCACGCACTCTGTGAACTGTGTCTGTCCGCACTCATCAGGCTCCTTAAAACGTCTCTCTGCAAGTTTTATCATTTTCTCCATGAGTCCGGCATGTCTTTTGTTAGGTCTGTTCCTAGGGACATTGCTTTCTAAAAATGCTACGAAAATGGTCTATTTTTCACTCCCTAACATTCCTTACTTCTGTGTGAAGTGCCTGTTTCACTTTCACCTTAAAACGTGCATCAGCCAGGAGGGCAGCCCTGGGCTGATGGCCCCCTGTACTGCAGGCAGGACTCCACTCTGCTGTAGCTTCCATTACAACGAGTGTAGCTAGTCGATATTCCCTGGAAGGACTCCCCTTTTTTATCGCCAAATATTTAAAAATACGCATTTTATTTGTCTCTGGAGTGTGCCAGCTTGCTCACGACATATCTACAGTCTCATTTGCTGTTCCTGGACTCATTGGACCCGAGTGTGTGCGGGTTTGCAGTGCAGGGCCCTCAGCCCCACTGCCTCGCACAATGCCCCCTGAGCAGCCCTCCTTGCAGGGGAGCCCGCTCACACCACAGACCCAAGCCCCACCTCCGGTCACGCTCTCCGCCTGTCGTCCCTTCTTTGAGTGTCAGGTAACTTCTCCAGTTCCAGCTTCGAGCTCACGAACTCCAACTGTGACCCGTGTGCTACAAAACCCTCAGTCAGCTGCCCCACGTCAGTGGTATTTTCTGCAGCTCTAAGTTTTATTTGGTTTCTCTTCAAATACACGTGCAATTTAAACAAGTTTTCTGTTCTCTTCAGATGTTTTCCCCTTTGCCTGTTGTTTCCCCAAACAACAACCACAGTTACTTTGCATTTGGTCCTTGAGCCCAACTCCCAACATGTGTCTTTTTCGGTGGTGTCCTTGGCCTCCATGAGGGCGTGGCCATGTGGGATGAGAGCGGCTGGTATCTTCCCAGCTCCTGCGAGGGGAGCGCCTCTCGGCACCTGCAAATGGCTGGTCCAGAATCACTTGGTGTTAATCCTCAGCTTGAGGAGTTTGGGGATTTTCTCAGCTCCTTTCGGCTCCAAGGTTCATTCTTGTGTCTTGTGGGAGCGGAGCACGGGGTTCCTCCGGGCTCACCACTACAATGCACGTGTAGCCATTTGAGTCCCGATTTTACAGGATGACTTATCGGCCTTCCATTCTGGCTGCGCCCTGAGCTTGGGCCTGTCTCTCCCTTATGTGAGGCCGTGAGAACCCGGCTCACCAGGGAGGCAGGGACTCTTGGGACATAGGCTGCAGGTGCCCACGGGGCTCTCTGTGGGTTTTTTCTTTGCCTCTGTCCCTGGCTGAGGACCCCTTGTTCTTACCTGTCCACAAGCACCACACCCACATGGACAGCGTGCACATGCATGTGCCTGTGGTGTCAGTCCACTCAGGAGCCAACCTGCCATGTACCCAGACCTGAGGCTCAGGCTCCCTGTCACTTATGCCACTTGCTTGTATTTTATGTTTCTTAAAATCCAGCTTTGGCCCTTTCTGGAATCACGCAGAAATCAAACTCACCCTCTCAGCCTCCACCTCTTTTCTAGAAACAGGAGCCACTGACTCCTGCGGCCACAGGTGTGTTGAAAGGTCAGCCTCCACCTCTTTTCTAGAAACAGGAGCACTGGAGAATTGCACTGTGAGCTCTGAAGTGATGGTGGCAGCAGGAGGCGTCATCGTGGCCAAGGGTAGGTAGTTGTTTAAAAGCTGAGTGGTGAACATTTCCTTAGATGAGGTGGGGCCGTCTCAGAAGGACTCTGGAAGGGTCAGGCGAGTGAACAATGAAATCACCGTGCATTTCGGCAGACAGCGTGCGGGTGGTGGAGTCTGAGCCTCTAACAGAGCACATCAGGCCTTTAGTTCCAGTCACTAGTCAAACTCTCCGTGGCCCTCGCTCTGGTGCCATCATTAGGCTGGCCACCCCTGCACGTCAGGGTCCATGGCTCACATCGGCAGCCACAGCAACGCCATCCAGGGCCAGCTCCTACCTTGCCGGCACTCTGCCAGCGGGGCGTTCAGCCCCACGTCTTGCACCTGCTGCTTTGTGGCACACAGAGCAGGTGGTGGGGCTAGCGTGGGGACGCCAGGCACCATTGGCAGACACTACGTGAGCCCAAGCTTGTCCTCCTTGCCACTGAGACAACAAGCGTCCTAGCCTTTGACTCCCCACCGGTGATTTCTCCCTCTCCTTGTTTTTCTGGAGAAAACATTTTCCTCTTTAGGGAATCAAACTTGGGTGGATGTCAACTCCCACACTGTGTGATGTCTTACCTGAAGCTGGGCCTTTGCCCTCAGCACTGTCTCCTTCCACAGGCAAACTCATTTCCTGTTGGTCCTTTAAGACCTGCAGAGAAATAACAGGAAATACGTGACATGGCATCTCTCGCACTGCCAAAGGGGACAGAATGTAGCAGCAAGAGCACAATTTGGAGATGGAGCCATGACGGGCTCTGGGACACTGGCAGCCATCTCGCCTCTTGAGTTCAGAGCACTCACTTGTATGTGGGGCTGCTGATGAGGCTGCGCTGGGGGGGTGGCTTTTCCCTCTGCATGCGCATCAGGACAGAGACAAGTGGTGCTTTTCCTGATGAGCAGGAGGGTCTCCTGGGGGCCAGCAAAGCCTATTTGGACCATTGGCATGGGGGGAAGACACAACACAGGCCGCCTCATCTTGCTTGGCACCTTCTCTGCACAATCTGCTTGCTGGTGGTGAGTTCTGGCTACCCAGGGGCCCCGAATGTCTTCACACCGTCTCTCGAAAGCAGGAGGTTTCTCCCTTGCCCTGGTGCTACTGGGCCTGCTGACGGTGACTTCAAATCCCCTGCACAGACGACAGGGGAGAGCCTGGCTCTTGCCAAATGGCCGGGGACGGTGCTCCTTCTGACTTACAGGGCTGCGGTGGGACTGGACTGTGCAGCTGTGCACAACTTTCCTTGGAAGGTTCTGCAAGTCCAGTGTCTCTAGGAGATCTCTAAACCCGTACATGCCTTTGTCCTCCTCCCAGAGCCAGCTCTTGAGAATTAGTCAAGATACAAACTGAGGCATGAATGAGGTTAAATAGGAAGGAAATGAAAGGGGAGCCTCATGAACAATGGCTCCCTGAAGAAGAGGAAGCAAACGGGAACAGACTGCAGAAAAGCCAGGCGTGAGGACAATGCTGTTGAGATGGACAGGCCCCCAGGAGACCCAACGCAGAGGCAGTTGTGGGAGCTGAGGTGGGGGCAGGGCTCTGACGGGTAAGAGGTGGGGGCGCCGGCCACAGAGGGCCACAGAGTGGGCAGCAACCTGATAGAGGCAGGACATGTAAGAAAACCCCACAGAAGGAGGTGATGGAGCTTGGAAGCAAAGGTGATCAAGGTATTACTGAAATGATGCCCCAGGGAAGCACACTGTTTGTTTAGAATGAAAACAGAAACACAATGGAGCCGGGCAGTGGAACAGTGGAGGCCTGCCTGCGGGGTAGAGATTTGTGGGGAGGTGGTGACACGTGTTCTCAGAGTGCACATCGGCATCCTTCACCTGAGGACAAAGCCAGGGAACAGGAAGCATGACCAGATGTGACCACTGTGCTAAAGAGAGCCTTTGGGGTCAACTATTCCAGACTCTGAAGCCAGACCAGACATGGTGCACAGCACCAGGGAAGGGATGCTGTCCAACTCTCCCGAGTGAGTGGTGTCAACAAAGCAGCGACAAACCCACCCTTGGTCGTCCTGTGGCTACAGGCCAACAGCCTTCATTCCTGTGCAGGCAGTAGGGACTCTGTACTCCAAAACTTGTCTGTTGTGCCTTTGGTTGGTCTGGTCTGGTCATGTCCCGAGGGGCCGGCACAAGGGCTCGCTTGCCCTGGCCCCCTTGGCAGCAGTAGCTGTCTTTGGGAGCATCTAATGGGACACTTATTCCCCTTATTTGCAGCCAGACATTGAAGGAAAACACTGGCTGACCACAGAGATAATGAGAGAAACTTTGCAACAACAAATACATGTTTTGCAAAAGTAGCTTGGGAGAGTCACAAACTGACAGTTCAACAAGCAAAGATCTACAATCCCAAGCAGTGGGAGAATCTAATGTCCAGACTTAACCACATTATAATACTCAGAATATACAGTTCTCAACAAAAAATTATAAAACATCCAGAGAAACAGGAAAATATGGCGCATTCAAAGGAGAAAAATAATTTGACAGAATTTCCTGGAAGAAGCCCAGACATTTGAATTAGTAGTCACGGACATTAGGTCAGTTATCTTAAATGTGCTCAATGAGCCAAGGTGAAGAATTAAAGGAAGTCATGAAAATACCGAATGAACAAAAAAGAAAATCAATAAAGAGATAGAATTACAAAAAAGAACCAAATTCTGCCACCGAAAAGTGTGAAATTAAAAATTCACTAGAAGAGTTCACAACAGAGCAGGAGAAGAAAGGATCGGTGAGGCTGAAGACAATTGAAATTCTCCAACCTGAGGACCATGGAGAAAAATGGAACAAAGGAAAATGAAGAGCACCTGGTGGACCTGAGGCCCAGAAGGAGAAGAGAGGGGGCAGAGAGAAAAAGTATCTGAAGAAACACAGCCTGCACGCTTTCCAAATCCGATGGAAGATATGGATCTACACATCCAAGAAGCTCAACAAACTCCAAGCAAGATAAACTCAGAAGGGTTCACACCAAGACACAGCATTGCCAGATTCTCAGAACCCAAAGAGAGGAGTCTGAAAGCATTGAGAGAGAAGTGGTTAATCACATACAAGGGGCCTCAGTAAGATCAACAGCTGATTTCTCATCAGAAACCATGGAGTCCAGAGGGCACCTTTCAAGTCCTGGAAGGAAAATCAATCTGCCGACCAAGAATTCTAAATCCAGCAAAACCATATTTTGGGAATAAAGAAGAAATTAAGATGTTCTTAGATAAACAAAAGCTGAGAGAACTCATGAGCAACAGACCTCCCCTACAAGAAATGCTAAAGGGAGATATTTAGGCTAAAACAGAGGCTCTAGACAGTAGATGAAATAAAGTACGCTCAAAAAGATAACCACACAGGTTGAGACATAAGCCAGGATTGTCGTACTTTGGTTTGTAACTCCTCTTCTTCTCTAGGTGACTTAAAAGACCAATTCACAGAATAATTATAAATCTTTCTTAATGGGCACACAATGTGTAAAGATGTAACAATATAAAGGAAGAGGTAGGAAGATGTATAGGATCAGAGTATATATTACCGAAATTAACGTAGTATTATTCAAACTAGACTCTTATAAGTTTAAGGTATTAATTGTAATCCCCAAGGTAACCAGTAAGAAGGTAACTAAAAAGTATAAGCAAAAGGAAAGAAGATGGGAATCACAATGGCACAGTATGCAAATTCAACTAAATACAGAAAGGCAGTAGTGGAGGAAGTATGGAATAAAAAGTATACGAGACATACAAAAAATAAATCAGTGGGGGAAAGAAGGTCCATTTGATGTTTAGCGAAAGCAGCTGGAACAACAGAAACCCACCTGGAACGGATGAAGCTGGATCCCTACCTCACACTAAACACACCAATGATCCACAGAGTGAGGACTCAACTCTCAAAAGCAAATGTTGAAAATTAGTAGTGGAAAGTATAGATGACTGTCTTTTAGAAGATTGGGTTCAAGATTAAACGAGACCAAAAAGCATTATCATAAAATATGCACAAGTGTGAGTGTGACTCTGACTCATCAAATGTTGAGTTCAGCTAAGCATCGAGTCGAGTTGCTGTGACACTCTATCTGTAATTCACCCAACTAATGAGGCGTTTGTATCAAGCATATATAAAGAACACAAATATATCTATAAGAAAAGCAGAAACAGGCCAGGAGGAAAATGGGCCAACGACAAGAGCAAGCACTTCCCACAGAAGGAAATTCACGTGGCTAATGCACATTCAGCACCATCGGTGGTGAGGGGAAGGCTGGGAGGGATCATGAGCCGCCAGCCGCACCACTAGGTGCCCCGGGTGTTGGGGACGACACGGACCCACGGGGCTCTGAATATGCATACGCTTCTGCGGGACTGCAGACCGAGCACCCCTGTAGAAGAGTCTGGCCTTGTAGAAGAGATGGCCTACTGCTCATCACAGAGGCCTGCACGGGGGCACACGTCCTGCTGGCCCACAGCAGAGGGGAGTTACAAGAAGCAGTCGCAGAAGGAAGGCAAATGAGCTCCGCCACCCGGGACAGGGAACCACCGTTTTGACCGAGAGGTGATTCCCCCAAATTCCAAACATCACATACACACTATGTCCTTTCTGTGAAGTAAAGAGTAACCGATGTGTTGTGAGCATCTATTTTTTAGGAATACGTATGATGTGAAACACTGAAGTGAAAGGAAAACATGAGAACAAAGAGCGTGGCCAAGCCACATACACAGAAGCAGACCACATGTGGCTGGGCCACACAGAAGCTGACCACATCAGGACCCTGCCTTTTTCTGGGGGGGTGGGGTGATGCTTCATCTGTTACCAAAAATAAATAAAATACTGAGTAAACTTAGGAAGCAGGTAATGCAGAGATCAGTGATGAGTCTGTGTCCTCAGATGAGGATTATAATTAATGGGCAGCAAGGTCCAAAGCAGGTGTGATGGGGGACGGGGGTTACCATTTACTGAGCACCAGTCCCAGCTGGACACCGGCAGCAGGACTCGGGACCCCACACAGAGTCCATGCATATCTTGCAAGCGTGCAGACCCAGGCACTCCAGGAGGTTAAAGAACTTACTCTGGGCTGTGGAACCAGTCACGCTTGCACACCAGAGTGGACTCCAAGTCCAAGTGTGTCTTATGGCGCCCATTTTTCTCTAATGACTCTGCTAAGAGCTACGGGCCTTGGGGTCACCCGCAGAGGGGTGGGCCTGGTGTGAAGTGGGGCACACAGGGTGTCAGGATTAAACGCGGGTTCCAGAATGAGCAGAGAGGAAGCCCCAGCCCGGGGAACGGCGTGAGTTCAGTGAATGTGCATGGGCGGCTGAGCACCAGGGTCTGAGGGGCCCTCTCAAGTGCAGTCAAGCTCGAAGCCGAGGCTTCCAGCACATTGTCTGGAGCCTCGTGCTGTTACAGAAGCAACTCAGGCCCCACTGGCTGGGTGGCCTCGTGAGCCACTCTGGAAGGGAGCACACAGAAGGATGGACGGTGGGACCCGGGTCCTCCACAGCCCTGCCTCGCTGGGTTCTACACTCACCTGCTGGTGAGGCTGCCACCATACTGTGTCTACCTGTGTCTCCTGCCTGGCCACACAGGCCACCCCACACGCCCTGTCCTGGGGCCATGAGCGTATCATCTGCAGGCTTCCTCACTCAACCCCGTGTGTGGCTCACACGCTCTGTGTTGACCGTCAGTTATACACACCCCTTCTCTATCCCAACATTTATCCTCAACATTTATTATGAAAAACTCCAAACACACAGAAAGTTGAAGGGATTACACAGGACACCCTGAAAACACCCACTGCTGAGAGTCTATCACAGCGGGCGTTCTGCTCTGTGTCACCTACCACGTGGCCATCACCAGCATGTGGCACCAGAGCACACATACGAGGCTTGTTTTAGGGACACCTGTCTGGGGACTCCGCTTCTCACACACACGGGCCCCTGTCAGGAGCGTGATCTGCTCTCGCTTCTCCTCCTACTCCACACACACCGTCGGTGCTCTTTGTGTAGTGGCCCAGGCACCCAGTAAATGCAGAACACCAGTGCGACCAGCATCCAGGTATGGTGCTGAGCCCAGCTTACGAGGGAGCCCCAAGCCCTACATCTGAGCACAGGCTCACCTTCAGTGGCAGGTGGTCCTCTGTGCCGGCGGCCAAGGTGGGGTGTAGGGTGAAGTCACTGGATAGCGACAAGGACACCTTGCTCCCAGGTAGGCTAGGGCAGAGCAGGGAAGGAGGAACACATTACAGAGCAGGCCCTCGCTGGGCGGGCTAGCACGTGGGGACCCTGCAGGCTCCACGGTGTCCGTGGACATCTCCCCGCTGGGGCCCCCTCTTATCTGCAGGCTCGGGAGCAGGCAGCGCCTGGAGGCTGAGTGCCAGAGGGGGTCCCGCGCCATAAACATGCAGAAGGTTCATGCGAGAAGGACACTGCAGGCTTCCACCACCAGCGGAAAATTAAAACAAGCCACCCCGTGGATTTCTGCTGACAGAAATGCCTTTAAAACCAGACAGAAGCAGCTTCACCTGCATGATGGACCCTCCCCCTTATTCATATATTCACTGTTTGGCTGATTTGTACATAACCAGCAGACCATACACCCTAGACAGATAAACAGCCGGAAAGAAGTACTCCCAATAAGTTTGTCTGCCAGCGACCGCCAGGAACACAGGCTGCATTAAGTCCTACAAGGTTTCCCTGTGATCGACGTCCCAGGGAGGCCCTGGGTAGGTGGGCCTCGAGGACTAAGACTCGGGTGAGGCCTCAGGAGCAGGCCACGGAAGGTGTCTAAAGCGCTAGCTGCTCAACTGGGTCCAAACTCTTTGGTTACCAAAGAAACATTTTCTGCAACAATCCCTGCGGGCCAGAGCAGGAGTGTGTGTGTGTGTGTGTGTGTGTGTGTGTGTGTGTGTGGTGGGTGACATTCAAGTAAATAACTTGCCCTTTTTAATTTTACTTCAAATGCATTAAAGGGCACTTGGTACAAAGTTACTGAGGTTGTGAAGTCAGGATACAATATTCAGACACTTACAACTGCGAAATATTCCCCAGAACCATCCTTCCAGGAACAGAGGGAGCCTGTGCTCACCGTGTGCTCAGGGAAATGTAGGGGAGACAGCACAGACCTCGCTGACACGGGTGCTGTGAAGCCTCCTGTTACTCATACTCCAGGAGAAGATGACGTCTTGTCAAGGGGACGGTAGTCACCGTGTTTCGCTACACCTGATTTATTCTCTAAAATGTGTGCTTGAAGCTGGGCCATGATGTGAAAGGGGCTACTCTCTGTCTCTGTGGCACAGGAGGGGCAGAGGCCGTGTGCTCCCCAGGGGCCTGCAAGGTGCAGTCACCCACCTGGCACACGGTGAGCCCTGCCACTGCTGCACACGGTCATGGACCGCGGTGTCCTCTGCAAGCGGCACATGCTCACAGACAGAAAGTAGACGGGCATCGCTTACACCTGTGCACTAGCTCACATGTTACTTGTGAAGAACCTAGAGAGGTCTCATCGCAAGCTCCAGTGAGCGGAGTATGGCGAGCCCTTCGGGGGGCAGTCCGCATCTGTGACGTCAAGGGAAACTGGTTTGTCTTCGATCACGTCATCACAGTACCCCAAGGTTTCCCACAAAAGACTGTGTTCCTCGGGAATCATGGTGAAGGCTTTGAGACACGGGAAGCACCTGCAGGAGGCTCAGAGACTCACCCGAGGGCAGATAAAGTCAGGCTGTTGTCTATTTCCTGTGAGAGAAGAAATGATTGTTCACGACAGGAAACAAGATGGAGTGGTCAATGTCGAGCTTATTGTTAAACAAAACCCACATTCTTTATTACCCGATTTGGAGCAAACATTCTCAGGGTCCCAGGGTCAGGGAAGGGGTCTGTGAGGGAGCGCACTCCACAGCCAGTGCCCACACTGGCCAAGGGGCCCGCTCAGGACCGGTATGTGTCACACACGGCCACCGGCGGGCCCTGACCTCTGTGGCAGGTCTGCATGCGGGCAGCTGCCAAGACTGAGGCGCACAGAAGAGGGGCCGCCTGAGGACTCGGAGGGCTGAGGGGAGACACCCCAGGAGAGTCTGACCTTGACAGCACCTGGGTCTCAGGGCAGTCAATACCTAAGTACGGTATTTTTTTTTTTTTTTAGTTTTTTTATTTTTTTAAAATATACATCCAAATTAGCATATAGTGCAACAATGATTTCAGGAGTAGATTCCTTAGTGCCTCTTACCCATTTAGCCCATCCCCCCTCCCACAACCCCTTCCATAACCCTCTGTTTGTTCTCCATATTTATGAGTCTCTTCTGTTTTGTCCCCCTCCCTGTTTTTATATTATTTTTGCTTCCCTTCCTTTGTGTTCATCTGTTTTGTGTCTTAAAGTCCTCATATGAGTGAAGTCCTATGATTTTTGTCTTTCTCTGACTGACTATTTCACTTAGCATAATACCCTCCAGTTCCATCCACGTAGTTGCAAATGGCAAGATTTCATTCTTTTTGATTGCCAAGTAATACTCCATTGTATATACCACATTTTCTTTATCCATTCATCCATTGATGGACATTTGGGCTCTTTCCATACTTTGGCTATTGTTGATAGTGCTGCTATAAACATTGGGGTGGATGTGTCCCTTTGAAGCAGCACACCTGTATCCCCTGGATAAATACCTAGTAGTGCAATTGCTGGGTCATAGGGTAGTTCTATTTTTAGCTTTTTGAGGAAGCTCCATACTATTTTCCCGAGTGGCTGCACCAGCTTGCATTCCCAGTACGGTGTTATTTTTATTTCACAATGGATATCTGGTTGTTCCAGGACCATTTGTTGAAATTTTCACTTCTCCCCAAAGGATTGCCTTGGCCATAAATGTGAAGGCTTACTTCTAGAATTTTTATTCTATTCCATTGACTACACTAACCTGATTACTATAGCTTTTTAGTAAATTTTGAAGTCAGATTGTATAATTCTTCCAATTTTGTTCTCTTTTCAAAATTGTTCTGGCTACTCTAGGTACTCTGAATTTCCATGTACATTTTATGATCAGCTTGTTGGTTAAAAAACAACAACAACAACAACACACAAAAAAACAGAACCTCCTAGGAATTCAATAGGGATTGTACTATGTCCATAGATCAGTTTTGGGGGAAATGCTATCTTAACAATATTGAGTGTTCATATCCATGAACGTTGTATATCTTTCCATTATTTTAAATGTCTTCAGTTTCTCTCAGCAACGACTTATAACTTTCAATGTATAGACTTTACTACAGTTTTGTTAAATTCATTATTGTTAATGCTATTGTTAATAAAATAACTAATATTATTTTCAGTGGCATTTTTGCCAAATACAGAAATATGATTGGACTTGCTATTTTTTTTAACAATACAAAGTCAAAAGATTTGTTTTTTAACAACTGTTTCCATTCCAGATAATGGCAAATTACATAAAACTTTTCTAGGTCAGCCAAGGCAATGGAGAAATTTTTACTTTGACCACGTGGTGGCAATTTGCTGTGGAGCTAGCTGGAGGCACGCAGAGGTTCCTGACGCCAGGTAGGGACTGTATTTGATTTCAGGTGTGCTCTGGATAACACTGAAGATAAATGTCCCAGAGCTTACTGGAGAGCACTTTACCTGCCTCTTGCAAAGCTATTTCATTACTAGTAGTTTTGTTTTTTGTTTTGTTTGTATTTTAGAATCATGTTGTCTGTGATCAACACAGTTTCACTTTCTATTCTTTATTCCTTTTTCTTGTCTTATTGCACCAGCTGGAACTTCAGTACATCCTTGCCTTGATCCCGGTTTTAAGAGGGATGTACTCAGTCTTTCACCAGGAAGTATGTTAGTTGTATTTAATAGGTGTATTGCATAGGTCAGAATGAAGATCTTTTCATTTCATTCCTAATTTGTTGAGAATATTTTTTTGTCACACGTAAGAGTTTCTTATTGGCAACTCCCTTTCTGAATTGACATCGCCATATTATTGTCATTTATTGTTGGTATTTTGTAGAATGTCAAATAATTTTCACATAGCCATGGTACTTAATCCTGCATGCTGCTAGATTCGGTTTGCTAACACTTAATCAATGGTGTCTGTCTGTGTTTTCTTGAAGGATTTTGCCTCGTGATATTCTTTTGGGATGACATTGTCTGGCTTTGGTATCAGGTTGGAACTGGCCTCACAGAACAGGTCTCCCTTCTTCTATATTCTGAGAGGGTGTGTGTCATTATTTTTTAAAAATTCAGTAGAATTCGACAGTGTTGGTGATTTGTGTAAATTGGCTGGAAAGGTAACTACCTTTCTTAAGTGAGAAATGCATTTTTCAACACTGGAAGATTTAGAATGAATATACAAATGTTTAAAAGCTCCAGACCCCATGCTATTACTACTGTGGCACTAGAAAGCCATATGACCATATCTGGCATATACAGTTTTGAAAACAGAAGAAAATGTATCCTCAGGGGTGTGGGGTGGGGAGGGTTTAAGCCGGTGGGATCCTAAAGCTCCACGCACACCAAGAGGCGAGCCCAGCCATCAAAGTGGGATGATGATCTATCTCAGATAATCCACAGAGGGATTAAACGTGATGATGGATGACAAGTGTCCAGCAGAGTGACAATGAACGGTCACAGCTTCCTTGGATTCCTGAGACAGGATGGGAATAAGGTGGCCCTGAGACTGCTCTACTACACATTCTAGAGGCGAGCTCCAGAGCCACACACCAGAGAGAGGGCTTCCACATGTTCGCCTGGACACACGTTATAACCAGCGGGGGTACATGGCCCTCACGGTCATACATGGTCAACACCCACATGGTCATCACATCTTTGCTTCTTGAGATGTGTCCTTCATGTCACTCAGAAGCTGTGTGGCCACCACCACCCAAGAAGGGATGGCAGGGATGGGGCGCCAATAGATGCTATCACTGCCACAGCCACCATTGTGACCCCTGGAATGGAGCATCAGCCTGGTCTCCATGCATGTAAAGTGTGTACTTGTTGGAAGGCTTGATGGGAGCGAGTGGCGGGGAGGGGTCATGCCATAATTGTGTTGGCTACGGTTTAAGCTGTGACTTGGCCAGTCACACACAGTCCCCACTGAAGACCGGCCTCCAGCATCTCCAACACGGAGCTCTGACTCCAGGCTCTGCAATGAACGCAGTGGACCAGATATGTCCCTCCTCCCCGCTGACCTGGGAGATGAGCAGGGGCACCCTTCTGCCGTGACAGTAAGTGGGTCACTGAGCCCTTCCTGGCCAGAATCCCGCCAGCTTGCTGGAGTGCACACATGTCACCCAAGCACACGTGTGATGCTTCCGTTCCAGTAGCACCCATTTTTCCGTCATGTTTCTCTGCTCACACACATGCCCTGTGTTTTAGATCGTTTGTGCTGCCCGCCTTGTTTCCCTTTATCCCCCTCCCACCACTGTCCTGTTCAAGCAGTGTCCCCGGAGGACACCATAAATGCCTTAAACCAGCCAGACAAGCAGATCCAAATACTGTCCTGCCCTTGCTCTTGTGGGGAGCTTAGACTCAGCACTGGACCCCACCCGGCCGTGCCTCACTTACCATCACCCACAAGTCCTCCATGAACGTGTTGGTGGAGGAGGGTGGACCTGAGTGCACATCCAGCAGCAGGTGGTTGAACTTCACTCTGTGAGATGGCAGGGGGAAGGGGAGACACTCATCAACAAGGACGGCCACTGCTTCCTGGAGGGGATACTGATGGCTGCCGGAAACCACAGGCCACAGCATCACACAGCCTCCTTACCACCCTTTCCCCTCAGGTCCACTGCATGGTGGGAGACCCCGGGAGGGCAGGGGAGGAGCACCTAAAGGGAGAGCTGCAGGAGCAGCAGGGGGTGTCAGGAAGAAGGGGTGCCCCTGCAGATCAGGAGGGGATTTGGGAAGAGACCCTGGGTTTGGAAGGAAAGAGATGTTCAGGAATTACCAAGAGCAATGGTGGGGATGTAGGTCGTGGGACACTCAGCTAACTGAACTGTGCAAGTGGATTGAACAGTGTCCACCAATGACCTCACATTGCTGTAAGGGGGGTTTTCAGATGCAGCGACTCTAGCAGCTCAAGGTGTCATCACCTGAGACCAGGGTCAGCCCGACGACCGCATCCGTGCAAGAGGACAGGCCCTCAGCCCGACGACCGTGTCCGTGCAAGAGGACAGGCCAGCCCTCGGCCCGACGACCGAGTCTGTGCAAGAAGACAGGCCTTCGGCCCGACTACCACGTCCATACAAGAGGACAGGCCCTTAGCCCAATGACCGCATCCGTGCAAGAAGACAGGCCCTTAGCCCGATGGCCGTGTCCATGCAAGAGGACAGGTCAGCCCTCGGCCCGACCACCATGTCCGTGCAAGAGGACAGGCCCTAGCCCGACGACCGCGTCTGTGCAAGAGGACAGGTAGGCCCTCAGCGGGATGACCACTTCCATGCCAGAAGACAGTCAGGCCCTTGGCCTGACGACCGCATCCGTGCAAGAGGACAGGCAGGCCCTCCTGGTTCGTTAATTTTCAATCATTCTTGCCAGAAAGGGGCAAAATGGGAAAACTGAAGAGACAAAGGGAAAACAGCGTCAGGTTCGAGCCAAGGAGAGAAGCCAAGTGCAGGTCCTATGACTGGGGACATGTCGAGGTGAGTCCGGCTCCAGCCTCCAGAGCAGTGAGACGGTACATTTCTATTTTTTAAGCCACCTGTTTTGTGGTCCTTTGTCAGGGCAGCCCTGGCAGACCGAGACCCTCACCCTAACGTGAGCATATTTCTCATTTCTCCATGTTCTGAGGTGACTTTCCACGCTGGTACAGTTTCAAAGTGGAGACCAAGTGCACGTTTTAAAATGTGTGCTTACCCTGGGTTGTGACCTTCATAATGGGCCACTTTCTGCTTCTGTGACTTTGCAGGGGTGCACTTTGGGTGCGTGTGTGCCTGCAGGGCTGTCCTCTGTGTGACTCCTCGCAGGCTCAGAATGAGCAGGCATGGCTCAGGAGAGACGGGAAACTAGGTATTATCGGAGGTCATAAAAAGGAGGCTGGGACCCGCTCCCCACACGTTCTCCGACTGACACACAGAATAAATGAGCGCTGACGCTGGTGTGCTAGTTCAGATGCAAGTTGTCCACAGGGAGAGAATTACTGCATTTCCCCAAGCACGTGGAGCGCAAAAGGTCCCTGCGTAGCTGTACGTGGTACTGTTACGTTAAACAGAGCTATTTCCTACTGTGTTGTCACATTATTTAAAAATATCCCATCAGAGATGAGTCACTTTCCAAAGCAATTTGACTTAAGATCGCGTAGCCATTTTCATTCAGAGAGAACAAGTCCAACAAGCTTACAACCTACCTGTGTGAGGGTGATTTCAGGTCACCTGTGGCTGCCTGTGGGGGTAAAGGAAAAAGAAGAAGAAATTGTTGGTACTGAGGCTATTCGTAGGAAATCAAGTCCGTCATTAGTTTCAGGTGCGTGTGGCTCAGAGACTTCCCAGGAAGGGGTCTCTGTGTCAGAGGTTAAGAATACATTGAAGATTTTAAGAAACTGTCAAACTACTTTCCACAGTGGTATCACTGTAAACCCCCGACGACTTTGCACACCTAGCTACGGGCCTCCGGTTCCTCTGTGTCTCCCGCTGCTGGTGCCGGTACCCTTTCTCAGGGAGCCGTTCCAACTGTCTTACCGTGGCTTTAGTTGCACTTTCCTAGTGGTGAATGATGTTGAACATCTTGTCAGGTGATTATCTGCCACCCATATATCCTATTTGGTAAAGTTTATTAGAATCTTTTCCCCATTTTAAAAATGGGGCCGTTTTTCCCTATTAAGTGTTGAGAGTTGTTTATTTATTCTGGATTTAAGTACAGGGTTTGCAAATATTTATTCCAACCTGTGACTTACATTTTTATTTTTGCAGTGGTGAATTCTGAACAGGAAATGCTTTCTTTTATAAAAAAGTCAAATTTTCCACTTTCTTCATAGTGGTTTTGGTGCCCATATTAAAGAAAACTTTGTCTACCTCAAGATCACAAAGGTTTTCTTCTGTTTTCTTCCTAAAGTGTTATAGGTTAGCCCCTAAATTCAGAACTGTGGTTGATTTTGAGTTATTTTTGTGTGTATGGTGAGAAGCAGCTATTAAGCTCTTCCCCGCCCTCTTTTTTTACATATGGTCATCCAATTGTTCTGGCACAGCTTATTAAAGATACTCTCATCTCTCCCTGTTTAATTATCCTGGCACCTCTGTTTAACACCCACTGATCAGGTTTTATTTCTGGACTTTCTATTCTGTTCCCTTGACCTGCATGTCTACCCTCACTGGGCACACCACCCTCACGGCTCACACTGTCCTGACTACTGTAGCTTGATAGTTCATTTTTAAGTCAGATTGAGTAAGTCCTCCAATTTGCTGCTTCTTTTTCTAAATTCTTTTGGTCACTCTACGTCCTTTGGATTTCTGTATCTATTTTAGGGTTGGCTTGCTATTTCCTTAAAGAAAAAAGCTTGCTGGAAACTCAATAGGGCTCATGGTAATTATGTAGATCAATTTTGGGGGGAGTTTTCTATCATGACAATATTTTGCGTTCCAGTCCACAAATATTCTAAATCTTTCCGTTTATTTGGATTGTGTTCAGTTTCTCTCATCGATAGTTTGTAGCTTTAAGTATACACATTTGGTGCTTGTTTTATTTTATTTTATTATTTTCAATGCTATTACAGATGGAATGGTTTTCTTAATATCATTTTGAGATTTTTCATTGTTAGTATACAGAAATATAATGGGGGTTATTATATTCATTTTGTATTCTACCACCTTGCTGAGCTATCTTATTATTTCTACTATATTTTTTGCAGATTTGTTAGAAGCATGTTTCCTGCAAATAAAATCAGGTTCATTTTCAAATCTGTATGTCTTTGTATTTCTTGCTGTATTACACTGGCTGGAACTTTAGTAAAATGTCAAACAGAAGTTTGAGGTGGACATTCTTGCCTCAGTCTCAATCTGTGAAGAGCAGACATAAACAGACACACACACACACACACACACCCCTTACTCCACGTCTGTGTCCTATAGTTATTCCGTAACACTTTTTTAAGAATGGACAATTTCAAACACCCAGAAAAGTGGAAAGGATTGTACAAGAATGCCCAAACACTCAACTTCTCGGTTCTATCATCATTAAAATTTTGCTGTGAATATTTCTTTTTAACCATGTGACTATCCATCCATCATTTTATTTTCTGGTGCTTTTCAAAGCCAGCAGGACACAGACATCAATACCCTTCGTTAAAGCACACGGATGCCACTTCAGTCTTCGCACACCCAGATTGCATTGCATTTATCTCTTTCTCCCCCCTTACACACACACACACACACACACACACACACACACACACACTATAAGCCCTACAGTTAAGGATATTTTCTGTCAGTTTTTCTTCTCTTCTCCCTCCACCTTTGTTCCCATACGAGTAGCATGCCTGGGTACTGAGTAAATGCTTCAAACCAGTCAAACAAGCAATCCCAAGCGTTTTCTGTCCTCATTCTGGGGGCAGCCTGAGACCTTTCACATGCCCAGCGGCTCTCACCTGCAGCGGGGAGCTCTCCTCACACGTGGTGATGGTGGAACGCAGACCCGGGCACCTCAGCTGCGGCGGGGCCTCCTTGCGCTGCTCTCTACAGGGATGGGGCAAAAGGGAGGACAGACTTCCATGAGCAAAGAAGGGCCTTGCTTTGTGTAGTGAGCTCAGAGAGCACCGCTGACGGCTGCAAAGCTCCATGCACTGGCTGCCATCGTGACATGCTCATCTGCAGAGCCTCAGAGCCAGGAGCTCCTGGGAGGCCGTCCGTGTGCCCTCGGGTTGGCTGCACAACGGAGGACACGGCGCAGGAGCACCATCCATAAAGGTCTATGACTGCTTGCCGGTGGGAGGCCACAGGGGTGCTTCTTCCTGCTGCGGCACCCCCACGCTGGGCCACTGCGTTCTTGAGTCTGTGTGTGCAGCAGGGCTCAGTTACAAATGGACAAAGTGACCTGCCTTGGAGACCATGGCATTGTCACTTTGTGCTCATTCCTTGCAGCAACTGTAGGAAACTGAGGACTGTCCTTGATTACCCAAGTAGGTCCAATGCAATCACACGAATCCTTAAAAACTGAGAAATGAGGAAAAGGAGGAAGTCCGAGAGATCTAAAATATGAAGAGACTAGACCCACCATTACCAACTTAGAGATGGAAGGGCCACATAGCAAGAGTGGGAAAGCAACAGCTGCACTGGCATTCTCTATCTGCCCCGAAGCAGACTCTTCCCCATAACCTCCAGAAGGGAGGGCTGACCTGGTGAGCCGTGACTGTTGCCTTGGGAGGCACCAATCAGGGACCCAGCTGAGCTTGCCAGGCACATGACCCACAAGCGCTTTCAGACGAGTCTTAGTTCAAGCCACTACATTTGTGGGAATTTGCCAGATAGCAATAAAAAATTAATACAAGCCACTTGATGGACATTAGCTGAGCAGAACACCTGTAGAATTAGGCAAGAAGTATCTTCACACGTGTGATCCTACTTTTGCAGCAGATTAATGGTCCAGAGGAAATACTCCCAATAAATTGGTCTGATACCTACTAATAGAGAGAAGCACCCTAGAGAGTGCTACACTAAGTTCTCCCCTAAAATATACCAGTGATTTACATCATGGAACTCCACAGGCACTTACTGAGTGGATTTTTCTTTTGGGGGGATTGACAGAGTGCCATGTGATTTAAAGATACTCTTTGATCTCTTGGAGCTGACATTCTGACAGTGGGCTTTGCCTAACATGTAAGTTACACGTGAGTGTCCAGGTCAAACTAGGGACACTTCTGCAGGAAAGAGAGGCCACTGGGACAGATGGCCCAGCGCATTGAGAGGGCTTGTCTCTCAACACAATCGACCTTTCAATACAAAGGTTAGCAGCTCCCTTTCCAGTTGGAGAAGGGAACACTATAGTGATTGAAAATAAGAAATAACATTCCAGAAATGAGGAATATGGTCCCTCCCAAAGATGAAGTAACTTATATTCATAAAAATTATGTTTCTTTTTCTTTTAACTATGTCCACGATGTATGGAATTTTTTTAAGTGTATTTATTTATTTTGACAGAGAGAGGCCTTGGGGAGAAGGGGCAGAGAGAGAGGCAGAGAGAATCCCAAGCAGGCTCACTGCTGCCAGCACAGAGCCCAACGTGGGGCTCAACCCCACAAACCGTGAGATCATGACCTCAGTAGAAACCAAGTGTCCCATGCTTAACCGCCTGAGCCACCCAGTGGCACCACAATATATGGAATTTTTAAAAGGGGCTCTAAAGAGTTGAACAATGTGATTACAATTTTATAAAAACAAAGCATTGTGAGTATAACTCACAAAATAATACTAAAACGGAACTTGGAAGACAGTCCTCGGAGCACCAGCAGTGACTGCAGTGCGTGGGGCGGCCAGAGACTTGAGGTCCCCAGTTCCTGCGCAGTGTCCACACCGACTGCCCAAAAACGGGGTTAGTCTCAGTTGCTTCTAGAGGCGGCTGGCCCCCAGGCTGGACAGGGCGAGGGGCACGTGCTCAGATTGTACCTAAAGGACCGCAGTGTGGCAATGCTTCAAGTGAAACTCCAAACGACCCGGGTTTTCCCAGAAGCATGGCTACCGGGTGTCTAAGGAAACAAATGCAAAAGGAATGAGCGGATTCTTTGGAGGGATTCCCGATCCTCGGTCGAGAACCAGCACCAGCCCTGTGACCTGCCCAGCTCCACCAGAACATGGGAGTCGCCCCCCACCCGTTTCTGCGAGGGCCGAACTTCCGAGAGCACCACAGAACTGGGGCACTTACGGCCCGCTCCCCCAGGGGAGACCGACTTCTGGGGCAGTTTCAGGGCTTGGAGCTGAGACCATGCGGCTCCGCTCGCTCCCGCCTTTAAGGAATGTTTCCTGTAACTCCACTTGGAACTCTGCCTTTCTCAGAACTGCATGAAAACTATTTTAAAAATTATACGGAAACTAAAAACGTGGAGGAATTGTCAACAACTATGGAAACTAAAGAATGCCAAGGGCGTTCCCCTGCTGGACATTCAGGGTGAGGCACGGCCGGAAGAGGGTCTCCTGGGGGAGCCGGGGGCACCAGGTCCTGGGCAAATCCACCTTAGCCCCTGTCTCTGTGAACACACAAATTCAGGACGGCTTGGAAGTCAAAATGCAAAGCGAATAAAGCTGGTGAAAACACTAGCAAAGAATGTGGGTATTTGTATAACCTTGGAGTAACGAAGACTTTTTAAAGCAAGACTATTGAGAGCATATAGTATTTGTCAGACAGATAAAACAACTCTAGTAAGCTTACACACTTACCTACATGCAGACGGACTCAGGTCATCTGCTTGCTGTGAGCAATAAAAATTCATAACGTGAAAAAGTTGTTGACACTGGGCTTAGTCTTATACACGATTCAAGTCAGTTATTAGTTAATTTTGAGTAATGGTGCCTCAGAGTCCCTGGGTCCTAGGAAAGGATCTCACTGGGGGATAGCACCCCTGTCACATGAAGAATACCTGTGTCTTCACTTCTAATAGTTAAGAAACTGGAAGTGGGATTGCTGACTTCAACGCTGACTATACATTTCACTTTTTAAGAAAACACCAAACTGCTGATCAAAGTGATATAATTTGGTATCTGCACTAGTAACGTAGGAGCCTTTCGATCTACAGCTTCACCAACGCTTTTTATTATTGGTTCTTTTGATTATAGCCATTCTACTGGGTGTGTAATGGTATCTTACTGTGGTTTTGTGTTTTCTTAATGGTAAGTGATGTCGATGTGCTTATCTGCCACCGTGGATCCTCCTTGGTGAACAGTTGGTTCAAATCTTTTGCGCATTTAAAAAGTTAAAACACTGGGTCATTTTTCTTATAATTAAATTTTGAATTCTTTATATATTCTGGGCACAAGTATATGATTTGCAAATATTTCTGCCTTTGGCTTATGTTTTCATTTTCTTAATGGTGCTCGTTTGAAAAGCAAATGTTTTTAATTTTGATGAGAAACAGCTGCATTAATATATGGGCCTAAAAGGAGTCAGCCCTGCTGGCTTGATTCTGTGGACAGTGAACGTACAAATGATATAACACACATGCACACCACACACCAAACACACATGTACTGTGCTGCACACACACACATACACTGCATCACACACACCATGTACACATGCACACATACACATGCACTGCATCACACACATGTACTCGGTCACACACACACACACCGTATCTCACACTAAACACACACACACACACACACAACCACACACACATGCACTGCATCACATACTATGCACACACAACCACACACGTGCATCACATTATACACATCATGCACTCACACGTGCAAACATGCAGTGCATCTCACACCAAACACACGTGCACACACACACTGCATCACACACACCACATACACATACACACATACACCTGCACTGCATCACACAACGTGCACACACACACACACACACACACACACGGAATCAGAGAATTGTGCCAACACAGAAGCAAAGGACTGTGAGAAGTTCCAGCTGCAAGGTGACACTGGGCGCTGCCCCAGGCCTGGATAGCGCAGATGGTGAAGCAGAGGGGCACCCGATACCTGTGGCATGCTTATTTTGAAGGACAGCTCTTTCCTCCCTGCTGGAACTTTTGGAATATTTTGATAGCGGTTCTGTGTCACATACTCATATGTGCTCAACTTCTTGAACACTAGAGAGGAGAAAGGCGGAAACAGGCAGTTACAATTACGCAAGCGGGCAGAGTGGCCCACAGGCCACAACCCGGTCTTCCAGGGCTTCCCCCCCAGGGTGCCGGGAGCTGCCTCCTAACCTGGGGCGCTGGGGGGCTGCTGCATGGCCACCCCGGGGCCCACCTGGCCTGTGGGAGGCAAGCAGTAGCTCGTCACAGCCCCAAGGCTGCTGGTGCCCCGTCCCAGGAACAGCTACCCTGCAGCCTTCCAGGCCCACAAAGCCAGTGTGGACCTGGATGCTGGCTCCGGCACTGTGGCAGAAGCACCCCAGGTCACTGAAAGGACATCTGAGACCCGAGTCTGTCAACAGACAGCACCGTCCACGAAACGGGTTCTGTGCCTGCTTCAGCAGACGCACCAATCCTCCCACTTCTCTCCCTAAAACCAACAAACACGAGGACAGATGGCTTCTAATTATTTCTGGAAAGGGATAAGGGCCACCCACAGAAGCCTAATTGCAGCTGGAAGGGCAGACGGAAGGTGGGCTGCCCCCCACACCCGCATGGAGCCCGTTCCCTTCCCTGGGTGGTTTGTACAAGGGCATCTGTCTGTGTTTGCTTTGGCTTCCTGATGAACTACACCTGGCTCTTACTGGTTCTCCCACCTCCCCCAGAACCTGTGTGAGGGCATAATTTGCATCTGGCCACATGCTCGCGAAAACACTAGTTCTCTGGCAGGGATTGTAGGGATGGCTGCCATCACCATCAGGTGGCAAGTACACACTGTGTGTTCCCCAGAGCTCACACTCGTCCTGAGTTTTGAGTAAACACCTTCATCTGACAGTAACGAGAGGAGATGTGGCTGGGGAGGGAGGCCAGAGTGCGGTGTGCACTGAATGAGTGTCTGCCGTGTCCCCTCCAGCGACACTAGGCATCAACACAGCAGCCCGGGGCCCCTGGTCTTTGGGATGCTCTGTCCCCCGCTTGTGTGGAGGCGGCTTTCCCCACACCCCTGCTGCTGGTACCAGACATCTGTGCATCTTCCTGGGAGGTCTTGCCCTCACCAATGCTGCACTCCACTCGTGCTGCAGTGTCAGGATGTCCTTCCCCCAAACTTCAAAGAGGCATCCAGCTGCCCACAGCTTCTGACAGGCCCCCCAGCAGCCCCTACCCCCCACCTCAGGGTGTTTGTGTCACGCCATCCCTTGGAGAGTGGGTGGCCCCAGCGCCTTGCACAAGAGGTGAGGGGCGTCACTTCCATGACTGGGCTACAAAAGGCCGGCTGCCCCCTCATGCTGGAGTGTCCTGGTGGGAGGAGGCACCAGCCAACAACTCACGGGGAACTGAGGCCAGGAACTGGCCTGCCAACACCCTGGTGTTGAACCTAAACGTGGGTCCCAGTCGGATGAGACCACAGCCCTTCCTCACACCTGGCGGAAGCCTTGTGGCCGAGCAGGGCCAGTGGACCCAGCTAAGCTATGCTGAACCCATGACCCACAGAGACTGCAAGGTGATAACTCTGTTACTTCAAGCAGGGTAAGTTTATTATAACAATAGCTAATATCCCAACTTTTTCTGGAAGTCTGTGCTTTGCTGTCCAAATACCCTGTAAACAGCACCTTGAGCCATAAGCTCCGTGTGCATCTCCCTCCCCTACCCCCACAGTGAGTGTGGCACCACCAGCCTCCCTGTTGCTTGGGTTGGGGCCCTCTGGTCCCTGTGCCTGGATCTCCCATTGGCCATCTGTCCCGTGGACCTGTTCTCCAGTCTCACATCCGTCTGTCCTGAGTGGCCGCAGTGGACTTCTGGACCTGCCCAGCTTGCCACCTGCTGGCTGTACTGTATGCTGCAGCTGGGGCACTGTCCCCAAATTCACCCTTGTCCCCATTGGCCAGTGAGTGGAAGCTTTAGGATAAGGGCCTGGGCTGACCCACCTCTGGCTCCGGGTGCTGATTCCGGCCCTGGCTCTGCTGAGGACACTCCCTGTGCCAGACCCGCTCTGGCAGCCACATAGGGCCCCCGCTGCCACCTTCTCCCTTGCAGAAGCCACAGAGAGAATTCATGCCCTCCCCTGGGCCACTGCGTGGTGGGGCCTGCTGCACGCAGTGCCGCGTGGACTCCAGGAAACGGCCAGTGTCCCTGCAGCAAGCTGGGTCAGCAGATACCCTGTCGCTGGCTCACTATTTTTCATTGTTAGGACTTGGTGCTTCTCTAAATCCCCTGTTCTTTTTTTAATGGTGCCTGTTCCTGCCTCGCATGTTCTGCTCCCTTATCTAACTTACTCCTAGTCCCTCTCGTGTCCTCTGCAGGCCTCAGAGCAGAATGAGCCCTGCTGTCCCTCTAGGGGTGTCTCTTCCTGTCATTTGTCTGATGTGCTCGTTTCTAGCAGGGGCCGGCAGACCTTGTCTTGGGCCATGTGGGAACGCAAGGGACAAAGACTGGAGTGGGGGTCAGGACACATACTTAAGAAGAGGTGGAAGATGAACAGGTATCCAGGCAGCAGGAAGCTGAGGGCAGACAGCAGCAGGACGAACACCCCAATGCCCAGGACCACCAGGGCCTTCGTCTTTACAGGGAAAAAAGGAAGGAACAGCAGCCAAGTGTCCTTGGAGACACCTGCGGAGGCAAGGGAGACATGCATGCATCCGGCACCTGGGGCATGGCCAGCCCCTCCTTGGGAGGTGGGGGAGGGTGAGCAGCCCAAGGAAGCCCCTCCCCCACCCCAGTGTGTGCCCTACCTCACCCAGGTGCCCTTGCAGCCCCCTGACTGAGGTGGGTGTCACAGCCCCACTTTACGGGTCTGGAAGGTGAGGCTGGGAGAGGATAACTAAGGGTCCGGGTTGCAGAGCCTGACCCCCTGCCTGGCTGAACCCCCACCCTGTCCCAAGGGCCATGCCACTGTGCCAGGCCCTCCCCGTTCTCAGTCAGCCGCCCTCACAGGGAACTGCAAGGCAGTAGCCAGCGCCTTGGGACATTTCCAGGACTTGGCCATCTGGGCCCCAAGGGCTGTTGACACTTCCAAACTTCGGTGTGAGGAAAGCACTGAGGAATCTGCAGGCAGGCCCATGGAAATGGAATCCAGCTGAAATGCTCTCATCCCACCACAGAGTCTGGGAGGTACTGATTCCAGTCCTTTACGTGGCATGGAAAGTGGCTGCCAGGCCCGCTGTGTGCCTTGGGGGCTGCAGCGCAGTGTGCATGAGGCTGGATGTACCATGGGGTGGCTGGCCACATGCTTGTCCCCTTAGCCGGTGATGTCTTGATGAATTCCCACCAATGAGACCAAAGTGCCCCAGGGAACTGGCGGGTAAGCAGCCCCATGGAATCTTCTGGAACAGCAAACCCAGGAGATTGCCTCAGTCATCAGGCATTCATGTGCAGCACATCCACGATGGTTCTGGAGCGAGCAAGTTCCCAGAAAGAAGCACCTTCGGAGACCAGGCTGCCCTCTGTTCTGCCAGCGCGTGGCAGCGAGGGCCCAGCCGACGCCCACATTGGAAGGAAGTAAGGACACGTGCTATGGAACTCGGGTGCGCTGAGGCTGCTGCTTACCATGTGTGAGCCGCATTTCAGAGTGTGTTGGGGCAATGAGAGGCCCCGTGGCCGGGAGGACCTTCGCAGGGAATCCCCAGTGCCCACCGGTGACTGTTCTGAGGCGGCAGTCACCGGCCAGCCCCTCTGCTCAGGCCATGTGTGGGGAATGTCAGGAAGGATGGCAGGCGGAGGCCTCCAGCTGGTTGTGTGCAGAGCGCAGGCGGCTCTTCTGCTGAGCAGGGCCGGGTCTCGCTGAGACTCCCACTGTTCCCTTTTACCATGGAAATATCCAGGATGCACTCCAGAGCAGGTGCAGGTCAGATAGCCCATCCCACCAGGGCTCATCCAGCCCAGGTGCACTGAAGGCCTTGGGATGAAGGTGCACAGGGCATGGTGCCCTTCCAGGAAGAGGGCATGGCCGTGACATGCTCTGGAGAGAGGCCTGGACCGGGAAAGGAAGCTTTGCTCTGAACCCTGAGGGCTGAGGTCCCCAAACACTCAGGACAGACACATGAGGTGCTCCGCTTGGGGTTCTCCCTGTGTCAGTGTCCAGGGCTGCTGTGACTGATGGCCATAGACCAGGCAGTTTCAACAGCAGAGATGAAGCCCCGAAGTCAGGGTGTTGCAGGGCCCGTCTCCCTCCGAGGCCATGGGGGAGGATCTGTCCTTGGATCTTCCAGCTTCTGGGGCTCCAGGCACCCCTTGGCTTGTGGCCATGTCCCTCCAGTCTCTTATAAGGATGTTTTCACTGGATCCAGGATCCCACACATTGCCAGGTAACCCATGATCATCTCAGGATCCTTAATCACATCTGGGAGGACCCTCTCTCCAAATAAGGTCACGGTCACAGGCCCGGGGTTGTGCAGTGATGGACAGACCTTTGAGGCACATGTGTTCCCAAGGCCAGGTTCCTGGAGCCGCTCAGCAGACACCTGCAGCCACACACCACCCAGCACCTTCCCCAGGCAGCCCTGCCCTCCCGCCCCACCCTGCTCCCTGCCAAGACCAACTACTGGGTGATGGGCACAGGGCCCCAAACCTGCCTTCTGGTCCCTGGGGGACTGCTGCCCTCCTGCCCGGCCCCACACCTCACCCAGCTAGGGGCGGGCCAGACTGACGTCCCCCAGAAGGAGAGCTTTCCCTGAAAGACAGCTGGAGGGAGAGGCTACCACCACGAGTGACCCGAGAGAAAGCAACGCCAGAGAGGGCCCCCCGCCCCGTACCTTCATAGAGGGGATGAGTGCGCAGCACCTCCGGGTTGACTGAGTACTGGATGAAGATGTACAGCAGGATGCTGATCAGGCAGAGCAGGCTGGCCAAGGCGGAGACCAAAGAGCAAAAGAAGTACCTGCGGGGGGCAGAGCCAGACTCAGGGCTGGGCAAGGTGCCCCTGACCCTGAACCCAAGGCCCAGCCTTCTTCCTGTCTCCTGGCACCCGAGCTCCCCAGGGGATGCCCTGAGGGCACCTCCAGTTTCTGTGCCCCCCTCCCACCCCCACGCGGCAGTGAGAAGGGCCTGGCCTGGCTCCCAGGTGGGTACACGGAGGCTCCAGGCGGGTCGGGCTGCCCGCAGCTTCCTCCACACGCCGCCACTGCTCACCAGGGCTCTGCCGGGTCGGGATCAGGACCACCACCCGTGCCCCCCATGTTGCATGGGATCCTGGGTGCTGTGCTTCATCCAGAAGCATGGAAGCCCAGCAGGTCGGGGAAGCAGGGGTGCTGGGACAGGCGCCTGGCCGGCCAGCGGCCCACAGTGCATCATCTCCACACACCCTCCCGGGGCCTGTGCACACTTCTGTGCACAAGTGACATCTTGTGCTTTGGCATTAGACCAGAATCACTCCTGTCCTCTTGCCTGTGCTCAGGACACAGAGAACAATCTAACCATCAAAAAATTAAATTCTGGTCAGCAATTCTTGGAATAATCTTCTGCTGCAAGGTCTTCCTTTGGGCTTTCTACCGTGGTGATATTTAAGGAAACTGTTTCTTTAGCATTTTCAATCTTCAGCAGTGTCTTTTATCCAGCTGAAATTTATCTGACTCCATTATTCTTTTCCAGAACATCTTGAGGTTTGTTTTTGTTTTTTTAACACATCTTTAGGCAGAGAGCTAAAACGAGAATGTCCTCAAAGGGTCATGTGGATGTGGAGGGCAGCCTGCATTGTGGCCCCTTGTCAAAGGCCCTGGAGGGCACGTGTCCTGTGTGTCCCCGAGGTGCAGGGGGCACAAACCTGGCCCCACACCTGGCTCTGGTTCCCAGGGAACCTGTGGTGTGCGGTGCAGCTGTTCCAGCCGACGGGCCCACCCCGCAGCAGAAGGCCCTCGGCCATCCGGTGCTGCTGGCACCAGGCCAGAGGCGGCCCTCCCGGCAGGGTGAGGGCCAAAGCCTGTCCAACTGCATGTTCGGGGCCAGAAACGTCGCTGTCGTCTCTGACTCCTGCGTCTGTGGTGCCTCAGCGCCCAGTCCGGGCACTTCCCCTGTGAAGGCACGTCCTCTCAGGAGCTTATCACACTTTGCCAACTGTTTTGGCCAACTCGTCTTGTAAATGTAGTCATTTCCTCTTGCTTTCTCTGCCTGACGGTGGAAGGGACAGGAGGGAGTCTGGGACTCCACGTGGACAGGGGTGGCCATGCCCTCACCAAGACCCCCGCGCACATGGTGCCCTCCCTCACTTCTGCACACACTCCTTGCTGCTGCCACTGCCCAGTGGATAGGAGGGCTCCTGGGGCCCAGCCGTCCCCACCAGGAACTTCTGCAGCCTTTTGTGCCCGGAGGCCACTGTCAGGACCTCGGAACTCCACCCTGTGTGCCCTGTGGGGCCCGGTCAGCTTGGTCCTCCTCAGTGGCAGGGCCACACACCCTCGCCCATCCCAGACAGCCGACCAGACCTCAAGGCGACCAGCCTGTGGCACCAAGACCTTAAGAGGAGCATCTGGGGGAGAGAAGAGAGCCCTGCTACCATGAGGAGGCAGCCCCCCCCACCCGACTCCAGCTGGCCTGGGGCTCCTCCTCTGTAGTGGAGAGGGCGAAATTTGTCAAATTCTCATTTGACTTTTCTAATGATGACGGCTTTGCATTTCCTTCTGCTCAAAGCAGCAACGCTTTTGAAGCCTGAACAAGTGGAGCATTTCTTGACTGGGCTGCACGGAGCATGGCCCTCCTGAACCAGGCTGCCCGGAGCACAGACCACGACGCTCCTGGACCGGGCTGCCCGGAGCACAGACCACGACGCTCCTAGACCAGGCTTCCCAGAGCACAGACCACAACCCTCCTGGACCGGGCTGCCCGGAGCATAACCCTCCTGGACCAGGCTGCATGGAGCACAACCCTCCTAAACCAGGCTGCCCGGAGCACAGACCACAACGCTCCTGGACTGGGCTGCACAGAGCACAGACCATGACGCTCCATGACCAGGCTGCACGGAGCACACCTGCTATGAGTGGTGGGTGAGCAGTGGAACCCCTTGCAGCGCCATGAGCCGGCGAAGGCCACTCTGAACTAGCTGGGGGAGCCCCTGCGACTTTCTTGGCCACTCACAGCCTGGGCCCTAGCACATGGGGTCCTGGCAAAGCCCGTGCAGGACTGAACACCTGCTCCCAGTGCAGCCTCGACCCACATCCTCTGTGCTCTGATGGCCTCCCAGGAGAAAGCGCCCGGGTCCAGGCCAGCGAGCAGGTCAAGGACAAGTCAGCTCAGCCTGAGCCCCTCTGGATGGGGCTGGGCCTCCACATTCGGAAGGGGCTCCAGGCCAACACATTTCAGAGCCAGACAAGGAGAACAGAAAGACGTTAAGGACCGCTGTGCTGGGGACAGCACGTGACTCCCCCCACTGCCTGTGGCCCCCACCCTCTTACCCATGAGGCCCCCAGCCTGCAGGACCCCTCTCTCCAGGCCCCCTCACCCCTCCCCCTGACCAATCCCCCTCCCTCCCCCAGTCCTTTCACCTTCTCCTTCCCTAGCACCCCACCCCTCCCCCCTGCCAAGGACCTCCTCTCTCTCCACCGGGACCTCACCCCTCCCCACTTCGAGGTCCCTCCTCCCTTCCCCACCCCCGGCCCCTGCAATGCCCTTTTCCCTCTTCCCTGCTTGGTCTCCCTCTCCCTCCCCCAGGACTCTGCCCCTCCCTCCCGGACCTCCCCCTCCAGCCCCTCACCTGTAATTCCTGCCCCCTACACAGTTGTTAAGCCATTTGCAATGGTGGTCAAAGTCAGAGACACACTTGTTGCAGGCCCCACAGTGTTTAGCCTTCTGGCTCCTAGAAGGAAGAATTCACATGAGCAGCCTGTGCGGGAGGAAGACAGGGTCAGAAAGGAGAGACAGGTGGCAGGGAAGACCAGGCCCCAGGCGGGTTATCTTCCCTCAGCCACGCCTGCCACACTGTGCCACCAGCTCCCATCCTGAGCCACAGGCCTCCCTCCCAGGCTGCCTGCTGAGCCCTCAGGGCTCTGACTAGCCCAGGTGGGGTTCCGGTGGGGGGGCTGGGACTCATCCGAGCCCTTAGATGGGTGAGGGGTCCTGCATGTCTCAGGGCCACTGCTGGTCATTCAAGGAAAGCAGCACCGGTCAGCTGCGTGAAAACAGAAAGGCCGGGGCAGGAGACCTGCCTGTGCACAGCACGGAGAGGGGATGGGTCCACACGGCAGGGGCCGTGCCCTCGGGGCTGCCTGCTCCCACACCCTGGGCACTTACACGACGACCTCACACAGGTGGCAATATTGGTTCTCGATGACACGCGTGTGTTTTGATGGGTCAAAAGTGGGTATGGACTCCAAGTATTTCTTGAGCCGTACGTTGGTTTCAGCAGGATCGATGGAAATTCCAAGCAAGTGGACCACGAAGTGGAAACAGAAAAGCCCACCAGTCACCTGGCCGTGAGTGTGTCAAGGAACATGCAGGCAGGCCTGGTCAACACGGCGAAGGTGCCCGCTCAAACTAGAAGCAGGACCCTGGAGGCACCTGCTTACGGCCTGAGGGTGTGGACCCCGCGCTTCACCAAGGCAGCAAGGGAAGGCCTTCAGGGGCCAGCGGCCACCACGCTGGGTGCCGAAGTCGTGAGGGTTCTTTGGGCAGCAGAGATGCTCAGAGCACGTGCGTCGGGGGAAGAAGACGGTGTATCATCAAAAAATGAAGGAGGGGAGCAGGGAGGGCTCACACGGCCAGTCTGCACGGTCTGTCTGGGTCCCATCTTGTTGTCTCTCCTCGCTCCTAGGCCCCTCAGGCTCTCTGGCACCCACTCCCGCCGTGGCACCCAGGGTAAAACCAGTCCCCGGGCTCCCACCCTCATCTTCCCCTTCGGGACCAACACACTGTCTGTCCCCTTGGAAACCAAACAGAAGAGGTGGAAGCCGCCTCCCTGTCAGCCCTGCCCTGCTTCCCAGGACCAGTGCTGAATGGGAGGGTTCAGGGTTTACAGGTTGGGTTCCCGGGTGTGGTAGGGGGAAATGACCCAGCCTGGGAGGCGAGGCCATGGGTGCACGGGGTTCTGCCGGGATTTGACAGGGGTGGGGGTTCGGAGCAGGGGGTTGGGGCTACTGCTCAGTCCTGTGGGAAGCCCTTTGGGGGGGTCCTCCTCAGACCTGCCAGCAGCCTCTGCTTCCGCCTCTGAACAGCCTGGAGCTGACAGGCGGGGTCCTGCCTCCACAATGCACTAGCCTGAGTGGGAGGCTGCTTCTGGCCCAAATCGCTCATTCCTCCCTCGCCCTCCAGCCTCTAGGCACCACGTGCAGACCCAGGGCTCAGGCTGCCAGATGAAGGCATGGAGGCGATGGGGACCCAGCCCTGCTGGGGGAGGAGGGCAGGAGGAGGGCAGATGAGAATGAGCTGAGGGCCACGAGGATCAGCCCAGGAAGCTGGTGCCCAGGCCAGGGGTGAGTGGAAGGGTGGCTGAGAACCAGCCGGGCCCTGGGGGACCTGCACGGGGGCACGAGACTGACCAGATCCCTCAGTGCCACATAAGGGTTGTGGTGACACCAAGGCCCTTCCTGTGGCCACCGGACCCTGCAGGGCTGGGTAAGGCCTGAGCCTCCCCTGCTCTGCTGTCCCATTCAGGGTATGGGGCCGTGGCCGGGTGGTCAGGGGTCTGGTCAGGCTTTGCCATCACAGCTGGAGACACCAACACAGTGCTGGTATGCCATCTCCCTGCACCTATTCCCTGAAGCCTGAGGCGCTGGCTGGAGGCAAGCACTGTTTGTGTGGTTACTGGGGCAGCGGGAGCAGGTCCTGAGCAGAGGGGTCCGGCCCAGGACAAGAGGTGCAACAGGAAGGCCCCTTCCTCTGTCGCATCAGAAATAGGCAGGCAAAGTATGGGGGAGGGACTGAGGCGTTGGGGCCCTTGGAGACATTGTAGGGGCAGCGTGGTCTACACTATAGCTTCAAACTGGAGGCAGCAAGGCCCCTGACCTGAGCCTGATTTTCCCCACATGTCCCAACCCTGCAGGTGCCGTGGCCAGGCCACTCCCAGGACGTGTTCCCCAGGAACAGAGGGGCAGCCCCCTGCCATGTGGTAGGCAAGCCCTCTTAAGCACGAACACAGGTTCATGACAGGTCACCCGTGGGAGTGACACGGGTGAGCAAAAGGCCACCGCGTTTTGCCTGGCCGTTCACACCATCAGCCACTTGGCTGAGAAGTGTCAGCAGGTGGGCACCACACCAAAGTTCTGCCCCCACATTCAGATGCCCTGGTTATGGGTGTCTCTCAGGTTGCAGATAATAACAAAAGTAAAAGGGACAGGGTAGGAGGTCTCCAGATGCAGAAGGCCAGGCCCTGCCCTCGAGGCCTCATCCCTTAGAGACAATCTGTGTTTGGTAAACACAGCTCCGCCAGCCCAGGACACATGCCCTCCTGACCTTCCTTTCGGGTCCTTCAGGTTCTGCGGCAGGAAGGGGTGAGGCGCCCCCCAGAGCTCCCACCACCCGCCACCAGCCCTGCAGTCACTGAGGCTAACCTAACCAGGGGTTTTGCCTGGCCATGGCGCAGGCCCTGGGACTAAGACGGGTCACATCAGAGGCCAATCCCTCAGCACAGGGACCCTCTGGGCCCTTCACAGGGGCAGGGCGGTGGGGGAAGCTGGCCTCTGAGGTCAGCAGGGAACCAGGGGTCCGCCTCCTCTGCTTTGTCTTCTGGAGGTGCAACCGAGACCTTGCCTTCCCTCCTGGGGCAGCAGCCCCTGCAGCGCCGAATGACGCTGGCGCCCCCCCGGTGGCCAAGCGCTTCGGAGCCTGGGGGAAAGGAAGCCAGCCAGAACCTGAGACTTGGGGCCAGCCAGGGGCTCCTGGGAGAAAGGGTGTGCAAGTGAGCTCAGGGCGCCCTCTGGGCCCAAAAGCAGGTGAGTTCTCAGAGTGCTCCCTGCACAGAGGACATGAGGCAGCTCGAGAAGGCCCCAGAACAGGCTGAGCCACAGCGAAGGGAGAAGGGAGACAACGGATTAGAACCCAGAACGCAAACAAACCCACGGTCAGGGATGGAGGTTAGGATACAGATAGAGGGGAAGCTGGAGGCTGCAAGGAGGCCAGGAACCTCCCCGGAGCTGGCCCCTGCCGACACTGAGGGCTTCTGGTCCCAGAACGAGAGAGGGCTCCCTCTCAGAACTGGGAGATGTTTCGCTGTGGTGTGAGTCCCAGTGAGAGTGCCATTCTGACCAGGAAGTCGTGGGTCGGGCACTGCAGGCCTTTGTGCTGGGACAGAGAGAGGAGACCCCTTGCCACATGCAAAGCGTGAATTGTGACTGGATTCTGGATTTAAAAAACCCGACAAAGCAGGTTTTGGGGACCAGTGGAGAAATCTACAAGGCTGGCCGACTTCTGCCCATCCTCTTGTGTGTGAAAGACACAAGTTACACGGGGTGATGTGGGGCGTGGGATGTTGGCTTTGGAGGCCCCACCTAGCATCGCCAACCCTGGGCCACAGGCCTAGAAGTGGGGCAGCTGCATTCAGACACACAGGACCCACATTCCCGGCTCTGTGCCGCTGGATCAGACACCCTGAGGGCCCCACAGGGGGAGGCCGGCCAGATCAGGGGCTGCGTGGCGCTGGGCAGGGGGCAGCAGGCTTGCACATCAGGCCATGGGGGACGCCCAGGCTCACTGGTGGGGTTGGCCAGCGGTGGCCCCCGGAGCACGGATGCGCTGGCAGAACTGAGGTCCGTCACTCACAGAGTGAGGTGTGAGGAGGGGGCTAGGCTGGCGATGCCCGCCTGGCCAGGGGAGGAGCACTCGGCTGCACCTGCCACGCTCCACCACGGGGCCTGCCCGTCAGCCCCAAGTGCGTCCCTGATGCCTGCCTACCTGGCCTGAAGCCTACTCTGGTGACATGTCTGGAACCTCCTTTCAAGGCCACCACGGGGTTCACAGTCCCCACTGTGTGGCTCCTAGCAGCTGGCAGGTTTTCTCTCTGGCCTCGGCCACTCCAGGCCCGGCCAACACCCTCCACCAGACTCACTTGTTGCAAGAAGGGACACGGTTATAATCGGTGTCTTCCTTGCACCCCTGGCGTGGTTCCCCCACCAGCCAGCCTGACCCACCCCACTGCAGACCTGCAGACAAGTGGGGCCTGCATGGGGCACCCCAGACCCTGAGAACGAACGCCATGTGAATCCCTGGGACTCAGCCTTCAGTTTCTGAGCCAGCCCTGTGACCCCTCTGCGACCCTTTCCTGTCGTCCAGGCTGCCTGCCTCACCCCAAAGACCCTGGACCCCAGGCGTGCTCTCCCTGCACTGACAGCAGGCAAGCAGCAGACACTCCTGTGCTTTTAGCCCCAGCCCCAAGCCAGTGAGCCACACAGAGAACAAACGTAAGATTTCAGGCAGCGTGGCCATGGCAGGTGTCTGGGGTAAAGAGGGGGAGTGGGGTCGCAGAACAGGGTGCGGACCCGTGGGTGACTCAGGTGTGGGGGCTGGTAGGCATGGCAGGGCCCCGAGCCAGATCTGGGGCAGGGCCCGCGGGGAGCCTCCCTGGGACAGCAGGCACTGCTCCCACAGTGAAGGATACACCATACATGATCAAGTTCCAGTTAGGTGGCAGCAAGGGGACGAAGATACAGAAGTTGGTGAAGGCCAAGATGAACAGTATGATCCAGGCCACCACCTGGAAGGTGTGCAGGGGCCACGACCAGCCATTCACTCTGGACCAGTGGCGGGGCGAGGCCGGTTTCCTGCTGGCTTCCCGCAGGGCCCCTCTCTGGCACCAGCTGCACAGATCCATCTGCAAGACAGGTGGAGGGCCACCCCCACCCCCAGGGACACCGAGGAAAAGGTTGCAGGAAAAGCAGACCCTATGACCACGCGACACTTCTGTGTGCTGAAATCCTCAGGAAATCTTCTGCAAGTTTCCCTTGAGGACGATCCTGCTCCAGAACAAAGGCCTGCTGACCAAGGGGCTTCTGGGGTCTCTGGGCACTCTGGGGACACCCAGGTCGAGCTGAGGGGCTGGGAGGGAGCCGTGGCCACTTCTGGCCAGGTGTCAGTCCGTTGGAGAAGGTGAGCCACATCACAGCTGCCCCCGGCAGAGCCGAGGGTCCTGCGGACTTTGCCTCATTAGGGCGGATTTCTGCCACTCTTCTCGGGGTGTGGGGCCAGGCAGGGCTTACCTGATCAGTGAGACCCCTGGGGGACCACAGAGACCATCCCACATGGACGGCGAGGCCAGCCCCCCGGGGGTTGGAGCACAGAAAGGCACCCTGTGTTACAAACGACACAATTCCCGCACGAAAACAACATTTGGATGGAAGTACCGGCCAATGGGAAGGATGCTTCTGAAAACCAAACCCCATAAAACGGGGAGCTGGACTCTAGGGTGTAACCACAGACCTTGGCACAGGGAGGTGAAGCAGGGACGTGGGAGAAATTGGAAGTGCCATGGAGGATGGCAGTGGAGACAGCACTTATCTTGTCGAAGGAACGAGGGGGTGCGGAGAGGACACGAGGGCACAGGGAAGGCACGGGAGGGCGCATGTCAGCCCAGGAGCCCGAGGAAGGCAAGGGTGGGCCACATCCTACGGGGCTTCCCAGGACAGAAATGGTATCACTGACATGTGGAAACACTGAGGTTGCAGCTGGCATTGGATTTGGTAAAACTTGAAACAGAGCGAGTTTTCAAGTTCTGAAAGTACTTTGAACCCGAACAGAGACAGCCAAAGTGTCACAGGAACATGGGACCGAGAGTGCACGTGTGGGGGCACCGCAGTAGCACTCCTCGGAGGCCCCCCGAAAGCTTCCCTGCAGCCAATCTCAAAGTGGCACCAAGAGCAACACTCCACGGAGGGTGAGCGCAGCCTTGGTCCCTGGGGCAGGA
Organism: Panthera pardus; assembly: GCF_024362965.1. NCBI lineage: Eukaryota > Metazoa > Chordata > Mammalia > Carnivora > Felidae > Panthera > Panthera pardus. The sequence continues at coordinate 22,947 of NW_026526872.1, read as the reverse complement.
CCACAGCACCATGAGTGTGAGGTCACAACCACGCACACGGCCCAAGTAGCCGCAGCGGGAGGTGCACACTTACCCAGTCACCAGGAGTGGCTGTGGTGGGCGCCACCAAAGTCGGGCCCCACAGGCTCCATAGTCACGTGGGCTCTGGTGAGCCGGGGGGTCTGGAGAGAACAGCTGCAGGTGGTAGCAGGGGCCTCGCCCCGGGCCCCCTGGTGGGGCAGGTGTTCGGCTCCAACACCCCCTTGGATCTTCTGGTTCGGTTTTTCAGTCTCAGAAGATTCCAGCAGTTCTCACCAGGACAAATACACAGTTACCAACAAACGCACGGGCTCCTGACTCCTGCTGAGACCAGACGGCACAGTTAACGTGGGCTCCGTGTGTGCACAAGACACCCGTGCGGACACGTCCATCCACGTGCTCACGCTCACACACCACACACGGAACACACGTGCACACGCAACACACCTCACATACCACGTACATGACGTACCACACACATACACCATAGAGCGCATATACATGTGGAACACACACCACAGAGACATACACATGCACCACACGTACAGCACACACACAAGACACACACGCAACATAGACACACACCACAAACACACACACACACACAGCATAGGCACGCAAGATTTCTCGACTCATTTCTCGTTCCTCACCTTTCTCGTGCTATTTCCTCGGCCTGGAGCCACGTCGTTCCCCACCCCCTCCGCCGATGGCCATCTCTTGCCTTTGGAGCCTGTGCTGGTGTCACTCCCTAGACGACCTCCTAACCACCCCCCCCACCCCCACCAGATCTGAGCCAGGCCCCCGTCTACTCCTTCCGCAAATGCCAGGACTGTTCCCCTGGATTCAGCCTGCAGGAAAGGAACCTAACGATCTCCCTCTTGGGCAGACTCGGTGGGGCCTGGGTCCCCTCTTAGCCCAAGCTCAGTTCCTGACATTCGTTTTTCGTTACTCCTAAGGGTTTAGTCCAGGTTTTGGTGTGAGATGTGTTGGAGCCGCAATGCTCCCACAAGGCCGTCGTCACCTCCATGTCCCCAACACAAACATGGCCGACTCACAGAAGCTTCGAGCAGAGGCTGCTGCACTGGCCCAGTGTGACTGTGGACGGTGACCCTGCCCCCTGCCAGACAGACACCGTCACACCATGCTCTCTGAACAGGGCGTCCTGGGCGCACCTGCGTGTTTATGATATCATAGCCTGGCAAACGTGACCTTCTGAAACCTGACACAGGTCCTGACAGCCCCTGAATCATTATTTCATTCTGTGTCCTGCTTGGGGATGCGCACAGGTTGTGCTTCTGAGTTCTCTGGTCACAGTAGAAGCAGGAGACACCTACCTCACTGGGAGACAGAACCCGCTCCACTTCCTTCCTGGTTAACAGTCCAGGCAGGACTGAGGATCACAGTCTCACTCGGCCCAGGCCTGAGAAACAACAAAGGCCCAGTTGCCGTGGCAATGATGGAGCCCAAGGCGCCTCATAAAGCCAGGGCCGGCCCCACCCTGGGGCCCCCACAGCCAATGGGGGGCAGGGCGGGTCCAGCTACAGACACCCTGTAGAGAAGGCCCGGGGCCCCCACAGCCAGCTGGGGACACCCTGCAGAGAAGGCCCCCGTGGCCAGGGCAGGGCCAACTTCTGGTCTGGGTCATTCCTACATCCAGCCTGACTACCTGGGCTTCCATGTCCTCAACACGTACCCCCTTTGGCCCAACACACCATGCGGAGCGATCTTCAGGAGCAAAGAGTCCCTGGGGATGATAGGGACGCTGATCCTGGCAGCTTTGTCTGACCACAGGCGGGCGAGAGGAGATGGGGCCCAGGATGAGGGGCCGCAGGGAATGAGGGTGCTGGAGGCCGGTGGCCGGGCGGGGGAGGGGAGAGCGGCTGCCCCTTATGGGCCCTGCACACCAGCACCCGCCTGTGGGCAGTCCCGGGCTGGGGCCCGCACAGCTCTGCGTGCTAACCTCCACCTGGAACCACATCCCAGGGAATCCTGTGCCCAGGCCTGCCAGCCACCACTGTCCACAGCGCTACCCTGGGCCAGGCCAACATGCCACCAGAGACCCAGGGCAGACGACAGGCTGCTTGACCAGGGTCTCAGACCCCCAAGAGCCCAGCCTTCGGCACAGCAGAGGCCGCGGATGGTGGGAGATGCCAGTAACTGAACACAGTTCAAGTTCAGGGCAGGGCACCCACCAGAGTGCAGGCCTCCCACAGTGCACTCACTTTTGAGCCGCCACGTCTGACACGGCATGTGAGTGCTGGCTGTGAGGCCACCACTCCCACTGGCAGAGCTCAAGCTGCGGCAAAGTTTAGTCTTTACAGCGCTTGAAAGTGCTTTTCGGTAAATGAAGACGAGCAAGTTCTCGGCCTTCTGCATAGAACGGGCTTCCCCAGATACGCCTGTGTGCAGGCTGCTGGCCCCTCGCTGGGGTTTTTTCTGGGGCCTGTGGCCTCAACCCCTCCACTCGGCAGACCCTGAAAGAGGCACCAGGGAGTGGGGCAGGGGAGGCACTACCCCAGGGGTCCCCCGAGTCTGCAGGTGGTCGGGCCTCCTGGCTGACCTGGAGCCACGGTGACCTCAGCCACTCACACCTATGAGAAATGTGCCTCCAAAAGAGACATCTTCGCTCCATGAGAAAAACTTCAGAAGCTACAACACTAAGAAACAGACTAAAAACCAGAGCCGTAACCCCCGCCCGGGACAACCAGGACTTTTCCCACGCACAACTGCATGCCCTAAAGTTCTAATGGGCCCCACTCTGTGCTGTGGGCCCCACTCTGTGGGCCCCACTCTGCAACCCACTCTTGTCCCCTCTACTGCAGCCCAGTGTCCCCTTCCCTCAACACAGACTCCCCCCTAGTTTTAGGGTGCACAGAGCACTCCACCGAGTGTGATCCTCAACCTGCCTGACAGGAAGGTCATTCACAAGCTCTGTTACGGGCCTGCTGCAATCCCGCTGCGCACACACCTAAGCACCCAACCCCCAAAGGATCAGCACTGGGGCTAGGGGCAGGGATGGCGGAGGAGTGAGGTGGGAGTGCGGGACAGGTAGGCGCTGGCACTCACGTGCATACACACAGGCACCAACACACACACGCCAACACATGTGCTCACACGTGTACGGGCATTGACTCACACACATGCTCACACACGTGCTCACACATGCACTAGCACAATGTGCATGTGCACACCCGTGCACCAGAATAAACATGTGCACACGCGTGCTCACACATATGCTCACATGTCACATGTACTCATGTGCACACAGATGCACATACGAGACTGCACAAGCGTGCAACACTCACACATGTGCACACTCTCCATCTCACTGGTCTTGTTTGGAGTGTGGCTTCCCACAGAAAAGGCAGCAAGTTGGACCCCCATCACCTGGCACTGTCTGCCCAGACAGCCCCTTCCTGGAGAGTCAAAAGCATGGTTGAGGTGCTGTGGTGCTCCCATGCATCCGTGGCTGACACGTGGCCACTGTGGCTCTGAGGGACACTCCCCCTCTCAGGCCACCTGCCCCCAGTTATTCTGACCACCAAGAGCACCTGTGGGTTCTGACCTGGATCCTGCCAGCTTCCTGGGGCAGCAAGCCCAGGGAGGCGCCCCAAGCCCCAGGTCCCCCCTTCACGGCTGTGTGTGACACACCCAGGAAGGAGCAGCCTGACCGTGGGGTCTGTCCTCCTGGGGACTTGCTCCTTTGCTGGCACCTGCCACGGCTTCCTGACGCCTCAGCTATGCAATGTTTTGCTCCCCTTCTCCTGAGGTTCCCAAGGCGCCCTACCAGTGCAGCAGGCAGTGGTAGCAGGGCTGGCCCACCCCGTGGCACTTGTGGGCCGGGGGACGTCGTGCTGTCCACTGCCTCCGTCACACATACCCCCTTCCCCCAGGATTCACTCTGCCCTGTGAGGTGACAGAAGCACCAATCTTGTTTTGTTTTAATATTTTGAAGTTTATTTATTTTGAGAGAGAAAGAAGTGTGCGCACGTGCGTACAAGTAGGGGAGGAGCAGAGGGGGAAAGAGAGACTCCCAAGCAGGCTCCGCACTGTCAGCACAGAGCTCGACATGGGGCTTGAACCCACGAACTGGGAGATCATGACCAGAGCCAAGATCAAGAGTGGGACGCTTAGACGACAGAGCCGCCCAGGTGCCCTTCCAATTCTGTTTTCAAAAAGGAAGCCACCTGGAAGTTGTGCAGGGTGGGTAAGAGAGACACACTGCGGGCGGAGAACGGGGCCAGACACAGAGTAAACGCGAGAGGGTGAGCAGCCGGAACGGACGCTGCTGACCTCCTGTGACAAAGGTTCTTGCTGAAAAGTCACTTGGAAGTGGATACTTACAGGGGCGCCTGGGGGGCTCAGGGTGGTTGAGCGTCCGACTGCGGCTCAGGTCATGATCCCACGGTTTGTAAGTTCCAGCCCCATGTCGGGCTCTTAGCTGGCAGCTCGGAGCCTGGAGCTGCTTCCGTTTCTGTGTCTCCCTCTCTCTCGGCCCCTCCCTCTCTTGTGTTCTCTCTCAAATATAAACGTTGAAGAAAATTAAAAAAAACAAACAAAGAAGTGGACACCTATGGGGCTGCAAACAATTACATGCAATCGCTCTGTATTTTATTGAGATCTCTACATTTTGCAAATGTAAACAAGCATCCAGTAAACACAACCAGATTAAAAAAGTCTATGGACACAGCACATCACTGTCGTCAGGGGGCAGTGTCAGCTTCCAGCAGAAGGCAGGCCTCGCCCAGCACAGAGCCTATCCCAGGCCAGGAGGGTGCAGCCCCACCATGACCTGCTTCGGAAATGTGGGGACTGCGGGGAGGGCGGGCAGGGCAAACAGCACACAGGACCCTCAACGTGGGCATCTCTTGCCTCCCAGGGGGTGCTCGGGAAGGAAGCTGGGGCAGGATGGTATGTCCCGGCCAGCCACAGAGAGGAGCTTTACAGATCCCTCAAAGCTCAAGAGACAAAGTACAACGGCTCAACCCCACCCGGTCACACACCTGTATGTGTGCTGTCCACTGTCCAGGATTCACGGGGCTACCCACAGAAACACGGGATCCGCGTGTGGCTGACATGATGCCAGAGACACCTCCCCACCTCCCCGGGGCTGCTTCCCGCACGCCAGAGGGGACAAAACGAAAGTCTCTGTCTCACGACAAAAACTCTGTACACACAAATAAAAAAATAAAAAACTAACGGAAGTCTATCTATAAGGCTAGCTCTTTGCAGAGGCTGCAGGTTCTGGAAACTGAAGAAATTCGTATGGGTCGTGGGTCACCTCTGGCTGCTCCCCGATGCTGAGGCCAGAAGGACTTCCTGCAATTGTGGGAAAGACAGGTGTTCACACAGTGGATCCACACACACGTCGCGGTTCACACCGGGCCGAAAACGTGTCCTAGTGATGGCGGTTAGTGAAACCACAACTCAGCCATAGAGCCCGCTTGTTACTCAGCCAAACCTCCACCATGGACGAGCACCCCCGAGCCCACAACGTCAAGACGTATTTCGCGAGCCCGACCTTCTATCTGGGAACTACAACAGCAGCATGGGGAAGTAAGGGAGTAAATTCAAGGAGCCAGGAAGCGTTTGGTTCCCTTCCTGGTGGGACTGAAATCCCTGTGGGGCCCACACACCTGCCCGCTCTGTCTCAGTAAACACAGAAGGCCCCAGGCCACCTGCTCTCCCCTCAGGGCCCCGGAGGATCGACACACTCGTTGACACTCTGTGTTAGGACTAAAAACGGGAATGGCAGAAAGAAACAAACGTTCCCCGAGTTGAACTCAGTGTCTGAGGCTCGTTCTGCCCCTTCCAAGGTCCCTGGGGTGTAGCCAGCTGGGGCTCCTCATGACGCAGGGCCGGCCATGTCTCACGGCCACTCCCCACGATTCCTAACCCCAAGTGACTTCCACTCACACGCTTCAGCCCCGTGCAGCTGCCCGACTGGAGGGCGGTCTCAGCGCCCCAGGGGCAGGGGCACCCTGCAGAGGGAGCAGCCCACAAAGTCCCGGGGCCACCTTACCCAGGTGGTGCTGGTCCCTATTGGAGGGGGAGGTGTTGGACAGGGAGCTGAGGTTGGAGGACAGCTAGAAGGCCCCGCGCTCTGCCTGTGCCTCGTGTAGGTCCTGCAGAGGCGTACAGAGACACAAGCAACCAGGAGAGGAGGGAGGCTGCAGAGCAGATGACTGGCAGGCCTGACGTCCATCCGCCGGTGGGCAACATCCCCACTACGGGGCGAGCCTGCCTGCAGCGACCCCGTAACACACGCCACTTCTGGGAGGGTCCTGCTCGCGAGGCACCCCAGAGATGGAGCTGGTGACAGGACCCAAAGAGAGCCTGCGGGACACGAGCTCTGCCCAGACACCCCTGACGCTACCTTGCCCCCTGTGAGAGCCGGCTGATCCTGTCCCGAGCCTCGTCAGCTGCGTGCTCCACCAAGGCCAGCACGTGCTCCTCTGCCGTGCTGTCAGTCAGGCTGCAGGCATTTCCTTCCGGCTCAAACGTGCAGCTGCGAGGCAAGAACACCACACACGTCACCGGGGCATGTGCTGCTCCCACCTCACCACGGTCAGTCCCTACCACTCCCCAAGGTCACCATGGGCTGGGAGCAGGGGCACGAAGTACTCCTTGGCCCTGTCCTCATGGCTGTAACTGCAGCAATACGCGAGGCCTCCACGAACAGCAAGGGAGACCCGAACGGCCGCTGGAGGTGTCTCGTGTCTCAGCTGCACACCTGAGTCGATCTAAGAGCAACCTGACGGCAACCTCACTACTCACAATGTCATTCGAGGCACCGTTGGCAAAAGAGGCAAAGCTCCATGGAGCGTGGAGACACCAGAAACAAGGGTGAGCAGGGAGCACAGGTCATGAGGCAAAAGGGGCGTCCCGAGGCTTCGGCAGGTGGCCTCAGACCCCACAAGAGAAGAGCTTTATTTGAACAGCCAAGGGTCGCTGGGTGCAGCACCCAAGGGATGTGGTCTCTCCTGTGGAAGGTTCCAGAAGCATATGGACAGATTCCATCCAAGGAGCTGTGGGAGCAAATTCTGCCTGCAGATCCCAAGCCTGCAAGAAGCCCCCCCACCCCCGCCCCGGCCCAGGGTGGATGGCTGCAGGAATTGGGGGGTCGGGTATGATGAGAATGAAGCCCCCCCCCAAAGCGTGTCACTTGCCTAACACAGTCCAGCTATGTCCCCCGCTCAGGGACAGCCAAGCCAGGCCACCAACAAGTGTCCTGCATAGGAGGGAACTTCTTCAGAGTGAAGGGCCAACAATCACTGCAACACACATATGGGAACAGCAGTGTCACACCTGGAACAGAGCCTGCGTATGGCTGGCAGGGGCGGTCCAGCCCTTGTGCCCCTAGGTCCGTTAGCGTGACAAGGCCCGGCTGGTCCAGGTTGCCGGCCAGCTGCCTGGAAACACCTGAGACCAGAGCTCACACGCAGCCTCTGGGGACCAGGCTCCTTCCAGCAGGTGGGGGGGGGGGGGTCCACAAGCTACTCCACAGACACGGGCGCCAGCACAGGCTCACCCTCACTCACATTCCTGAGGTGCATTTCCCGATACCTGATAACTTCTCTACTTCCTTTTGGATTTCTTGGCAGTTTCAACTTGTACAGGTGCCGCTTCAGGAACGAGCTCCTCAAAAGCTGTGTCTTCGTTGCCCAGAAGATCTGCCGGCTGAGAAAAATCCATGTCCTGCATAAACGACATGCTGTGCTTCAGAGCTAACAGCCGCTCCTAGAATCAAAAAGGACAGAGCAGCAGGCCTTTACCTCTGCCTCGCAGCCAAGGCGCCATGGCGATGGGTTGGATGTGGACAGCCGCAGCCTCGCCTGGCCTAACAGCGGGCTCCCATGGCACTACCGAGGCAGGTGTAGGTGGGAGTCAGCACCACAGGCGCGGCCGACTGGCTGGGAGCACTCGGGGCTGGCAGAGGGGGACGGGCCAGAGGGCACAGTGGCCCTCACCTCACCTACAGGCCGATCAGGTACAAGGCACTGGTCCTAGATGCGTGACACATGCAACCTGGCTCACGGGACAGATCTGGGAAGCCACTCTGGATGGCCAAGACGTCCTGTCCGGACTCAGTGAGGCAGCCACGTAAAACAAATCACAGGCTGGCTGCAATCCATCAGACACCCACACTTAGATCAACAGATCCAGCACTTTCCATCAACCCTAAAGGAGACGTTCCAGCTGGCACAGGAGCAAAGAGAGAGAGAGAGAGAGCTTACCTGGAGGGGAGGGTGGCCTGGGATGTGTACCCTAGAGCAGAAGCTCCGCGCCACTGCCAGTGATGGACTGGTGGAAGCATGTCAGTCAGTGGGGGTGGGGCTCTGTGTAGGCATCGAGACAGAGGGGAACTCACGTCTCTGTGGCTCCCTGCTGCCACGGGTTTCTTACTTTGCTCATCTTAAAGCCTGCGTGAAGGATCTTCTTGGTCTACTTGTAGTACACGGTGTCTGGTCTGTTGTAGGTCATCGCGTTATCACACATCAGTTTGAAATCAGCCTGAAAGGGAAAAAAATAGAATCTGTCGAATTTGAACCACTAAGATGCCAGCGAAAACCGGATTCCTGTCAAGAGGCTAAAACTGAGTGGCAAGCAACTAAACCAGGCTCTTCAGCTTCACAAATGGTTTTTAACGACTCTTTGAGGAAAGTTTCAGACCTTACAGTGAGAAGCCTGCCAAACCTGGAGCTTCCTCTTGAGCACGACACATGCTTGCTTTCTGTTTCTGTTGTTTTATTCTGAGAAAGAGAATGTGTGTGTGAGCAGGGGAGAGACAGAATCCCAAGCAGGCTCCACGCTGTCATCACAGAGCCTGACGTGGGGCCTGAACTCTCGAACCATGAGATCATGACCTAAGCCGAAACCAAGAATTAGACGCTTAACCGACGGAGCCTCCCAGCTGCCCCAACAGGTGCGCGTTCTAAGAACACCGCAGCTCCCTCTCTCCATCTCCAACTCCCCCGCTTTGGGAGAAATCAGGTGTAAATAGGAACAAGAAGTGACAGCCAGGCCCTTTTAAGTAAAAGCTGAGGGATGAGCAGAGACCTGAGCACGTTCACGTCCTCTCTCTGGGATTTTGCCACAGAATTCAAAACTTGGTCTCTCGGCGATTACTCTAAAAGCATCAGCAAAAAGGCTTTCCGTAAGATAGGAAAATCTTGCTGAACAGCTTACATTAAAAGCAAGCTATTGGACATTTCCATATATCATCACCCCAACCAAATTACAGACAGCACACACCTGTCACAGGTGCGCTGGCCATGAGGACGCATAAGGACAGCTGAAGCCAGCCAGACCCTGACTGAACCCCAGCACTGGCCCCACGGCCAAGGTCCCCAGGGCTGGGCCTGTGGCCAAGTCCCCACCCTCTGCAGGCCTTGATGTAGCAGTCTTGAGGACAAGGCAGAGGGGGGACACTGCTCACATCCAGGACTGTCACTGGGCAGCAGAGCAAACCAGCGCCCGACAAGGAAGGTGGAGGACTGAGGGCCGCCCGCCCCAATACCCTTTCATGTGGCACAGCCTCTGAGGCTCAGCAAACACGCTCAGTCATGTCACCAGAAAATGACAGTGATAGAGCTAAGCCTTCCAAATTGAATAGAAACTAAGAAAGAAACCCGATGCCTTTTCCTAAATGACATCATTACCAAAGTGTCAAGCACTCATCTTGATCCGCCCCTGGTTTCAAAGCCAACAAACAATTCCTACCTCGCAGTTGTACCAAGAAACAGAGTTCAGAACTACACGCTAGAGAGTCATAGCGGCGGTGGTGGTGAGGTGGCATTGGCGGCGTGAGTAATTTATTAGGAATATTATTATTAAGTGTTAGCATATAAATTTTATTATAATAAAACATATTAAAATAAAGATATTTCTGTAAAGAAAGAAACACCAAATAAGCTTCTTATGGAAAAATCACATAACATTAAGTAGGTAGTTTACAGCCATCTGATATGAATCCTGGGATATTCTCATTTCATACAAACAGAAGTTTTTAATTGTATGCAGAATATATGCACTAAGACCATTTTGTTAAGTATTTTCACTGAATACTCTACATAAGTTACAACTACATATCCCCTTAATTATAACAGGAAAAAAAATTTACTTACAATAACTTTACGGTAAACATTGAATATAATATTAAGTATAAATATAATGCATAAATATACGTTTTATTTCATAAAAGCTGAAAATGAAAGTGAGGGATTCATGTCTGTTATATTCCTCAGTTTTCCCAATTTACAAATGCTTAAACAATCCTATCATACTGAGGATGATACTGAGGATCCACTAGATCAAATATTGATTCCCATTATAAACAGAAATCATTTCAAAATACAATTACGATCACAAAATGAAAATTTTAGAACTTTATCCTACATAGATTTCTCTAAAGAATGGTTGGATTGACATCAGCTTCATTAGAAGACAACTTATGTTTAAAGCCATCATATCTTTCTATACTATTCTTCTTTTGCATCCTTAATTACTTGTATGATATATTCCTTTTGCTACATAACTAGCCGTCCCAAAGGACTTATTCTAATGGTACTCACCTGCATCCTTGAACATATATACCATCTTACGCTGACTGTAAATAGCCAAACCACCTACTTTGTCAGTTCAGAGACAACAAATCAATGCATGATAAATAACACCATTCCACTTTGGACTAAAAAACAGGAGGTTAAAGTGTTTCCCGTTATTGCTACCAAGAAAAAAAGAAAACTTTCTGCCTTTGAAAATAGGCGTTGACTTCTCTTGACAGAATGTAAGTTTATCTATAGAAAAGATCCACGAATTCTTAACACATTTTTTTCATAATAATATAGTCTGTCCTTTAAAAAATAAATGTAAGAAAAAACTGTATATATTCTCTATAACAAGTAGGTAAACCATTTCACATACCAACAAAGAGTTATGTAGTGTATATTTCTATATGCTACTGTATAGATATAGGTATATTCCTATATTGAGGTTCTTATAAGGCAGACAGATACACATATGAATACATATATCACAAGGTATTGTGCATTTACAATAGTATAGGAACAAACATAAAAAAATAGCCATTAATTATGGTATGTCCCCATGGTGGTAGTAGATGGTGGGCAAGAGTGCTGAGAAAAAAGTATAAATGAAGAGAAAAAAGTTATGGATGAAATGGCATTTAAACTTGGTCTTGATAAGTGAGTAGAATCACAGTAGAAAGATGGATTATAAAAGCAGTCCATGCGGACTAAATATTATGGGTAAGTTCTGAGTATTCTCATGTATATAATTTAATTAGAGACCAGAAATTGAAGCACATAAAACTGTCAGGATAGGTACTCAAATATGGGTCTAGCTATAGACAACCGAGTGCCAGAATAAAGCGTTCACAATTGATTTGGTAACTAAGAGAGAGAAATTGAAGGATTCTGAGGAGAAAACCTGACTTGCAAGAGAAGATGGGAAGTCTACTGGAATTTGTAGGAATGATGTTGAAAAACAATTTTGACAGTGTAGGTAAGAAAATGTAACCTTGAACTGAGGGAACTAGTTATAAAAGACACCCGATAGCTATCAGTATAACTCTAGTACTTTTCTATAGCAAATTTCCCCAGAAACGGATTAAAACACCAACATGCTAAGGAAAATCATATGTTGTAGGGAAGGCCAGCAAAAGAAACTATGTGCATATGTATGTATAATTTTTTGTTTTGGATGCTACTTTTTTTAACAGTATGGTAATTAATAACTTCTGTGCACCATAAAAAGATAAGAAGACAAAAGTAGTCTGGGCTTAACTTACAAATCAACAGACATGCAAAAAATCATCAAGGACATCTGTGTGTTATACCTCCCTCAGTAGTATGTCAAAAAGACAACCTACTCTCTCAAGAATGATGCCTGCAAAAAGCAGAGAGGAAAAAGTTCTCCTCAAGAACGCTTTTTGTTTTTCCTACAGCAACATTAATTACACTGTCGGCTAGAGCTGAAAGAATGAGATAAGCAGAAGCAATCTGATTCTCATCTTGTTTAAACTTGTCAGTTCTAAAATGAAGTCAAGAATTAGGGAAAATGGAGAAGGTCTCCTTCCTCATTTAAAGATAAATGGGAAGTCCAACTCCTGAATTTTTTTAAAAGGAGGGTTACTCTCTAGAAGACAGTTGTCTCTTTGAAAGTATTTCTAATTCAGCTTCTCACATGACAGCCTCCCAGAATCTGAGAGTGATATGTTTCATCAGGAGACACTCCCATCTTCAGTGCAGCTCTGGATCACCTGTTCTGCCTTTGACCCTCTGCTAAAAGAAAATGGATCTCTACAGGGCTTAGAAGCTGCCAAGACTTAACAAATTTTTCAGCTGAACTTTTGCTTCAACTCAGTGTTCTTACTTCCTAGTTCTGCTGTTTCATGTGGCATGCTAGGCAACCCTAAAGAGAAGCTACTTTCAATAAGCACTTATTTGTTAGAATTCTGACTCCTAATATGATCCTGGAGATTAGATACATGTTCCTCCAGAGAAGAGAAAGAAGGAGAGGGAAAACTGAGGAAAGAACAAAAATAGATGAAGTATGAATACGTAGATCACCTAGTGAAGGGAGGGTTAGAGAGTATGACACAGAGATGTGAAACAAAGCGTCTGAGGGGATGCGATGCCTGGGATTTGTCCCAAGTATCAAAACACTATGAATGTACCATATATTGAAGGGAATTTCAATACAGATCTTATCCAGTCAACATTTTTTTTTTCCCTTCTGAGTTGTGAATCCCCTTCCTCTTCTAGTTGTGTATCTCTAAATTTTTCCTCAAATAAAGCCTTTTATTTTTTCAAGTGTTAAACGAGTGGAATGAAAAGAAAGAGACCATTTTATTTCTCATTTCTTGGACACATTTTTTTTATCCCTTAGAAAGTAAATACATTCAAATAATTACTTATTAAAATTATCTGGGACAATGCTTTAAAAAGCCCAATGCATGAATGGTTTTATTGTTGAGATTAATATATTTCACCAAATTCTACCCACTATTACATATCCAGACTGCTCTGATTGTTCACATGAGTTTTTTAATGAGATATATTTTTAAAGTGTATTCTTTGAAGAATTTTTTTTTTTTAAATAGAAGCTTAGGCACATGAGTGAGGTCTGACTTTATGGGGGAAAAAAATATCACTTGAATCAAGACATGAGGTCTAGTCTATGCACCGATGCAGTGCCTACAATTCTGATGTGACATTCCAATGAAATCCTGAAAGTTAATACTTCCTAAATTCAGGTTTAGGGTACATGGGCTGGGAGAAAACAACTTCTCCATTATCTTCTTCACAATCTGAATCTTAAAGGTCACTTAATGATGGCAAATTGATGGGAGAAAAACTAAAAGCAACAAAACCAAAACCAACAAATAAGTTTTATTGTCAATTGAAAAAATAAATAACCAGCGCTGACAAGTAACAAAGAATCCTGATTTTAAAAAAGAAAGTGCATTTGCCATTTTTTTCTAATCTCTTTAAAGGTTTTCAATAGTTCTAAATTAAATCCCTTTCACCCTTATCTCTTTTTCCATCAGAAAATCCGAAGAGTATTTGGATTCAGACATCCACTGCACCAAAGATCTTTCATTACACAGCACAAACAAGCAATTTATTGAACAAGAACCCAATTACTTAACCTAGCTTCAGGTTTCATTCTATCTACCCTGCCGCATCTACCTTGACAGAAGCCTACTCATCTCTTCTGATGGACGTTGCTACATATCAGTTCTGATACAGAGAGATGATTCCTAACCTTCTTGTAGAGAACCATTGATTAAAGAAGCTCAGATGCCCATCTCAGCTTCCTTGGACCCAGGAATAACAATGGGAAAGAGTGCAGACAGATATGGACCCTTTCTTCCTCTGTATAAGGAACCAGCATTCAAAGAGTTGAAAAAAAGGAGTATCTGCTCAGAGAAAATGACTAACATTTACCAAAGTCCTGTACTGGCAGTGTCTGAGGTTCTCTCCAGTGTGTTTCTGTTCTTTACATTACTATCATGCTCCCCCCATTTTGCTAGTAGAAAAGAAAATAAATTCCGTAAAGTTCTTGTACCTTTATTGCTGCCATTCTTGTTTTCAAACTTATTGATAAACGATGTTAATGACTTGACTTTTACATCACAAATTCTCAACAGTAAATGCACATTAGAAGAACCTAGGAACCTACAGCCTGAGTCCCATCCCTACAGATTTTGATTTAATTCATCAGGACTGGAACCTGCGCATTGTTATTGTTTTTAAATTTCTCCAGATGATTATAATTTACAGCTAATGTTGAGAAGCATTATTTGATGTGAATAGCAACCAAAATTTTGTTATTATATTAGAATTATGAACAGCTGTTAGGAACCATTTTAGTTTAGCTTCATTTCCAAAGCAGTAATATTTTAAAGAAAAGCCTCTGGGGGCACCTGGGTGGCCCATTGGTTGAGCATCCGAATTCCGTTCAAGTCCTGTCCTCCTGGTTCATGAATTTGAGCCCCAGGTTAGGCTCTTTGTTGAGAGCTCGGAACCTAGAGTCTGCTTCATATTCTGTGTGTGTCTCTCTCTCTGCCCCTCCCCTGCTGACACTCTGTCAATCTCTCTCTCTCAAAAATAAATAAACATTAAACAATTTTTTTTTTTAAATTTTTTTTTTTCAACATTTTTTATTTATTTTTGGGACAGAAAGAGACAGAGCATGAACGGGGGAGGGGCAGAGAGAGAGGGAGACACAGACTCGGAAACAGGCTCCAGGCTCCGAGCCATCAGCCCAGAGCCCGACGCGGGGCTCGAACTCACGGACCGCGAGATCGTGACCTGGCTGAAGTCGGACGCTTAACCGACTGCGCCACCCAGGCACCCCAAACATTAAACAATTTTAAAAAAGGAAAGCCTCTAAAAGTTTAACTCATGAAGACATCGTTACCTCACAGGAAAGTCTATTTCTTTGGTTTCCTTTTTAACATTAAATCTTTAGAGAAAGTTCCCGATATATTTCAAAGTATCCATGTACACGACTGCTCATGACAACACTGTTTTTCTTAATAAGTTCAATAATACCGACAATAAAGAAGTGGAGTTACACACACAAACACAGAGAAAGAGAAAGAGAGGGAGGAGAGAGAAGGAGAAAGGAAGACACCAACTAACTCACATAAATGGGAATAGGGAGAATGCCTTCAGTGTAAAATACTTTACGGATGTACTTATAGGCATATATGTACATGCATAATACCTTTTTGAAGAACACTGTAAAGGGTGGTTTCTAGAAATATAAGGTTAGGCTTTTATTTCTAGTATATACCTTTTTAATTCTTTCTATATTCTAATCATTTGTATGAACTGGTTTCATATATTTCAACTAGGAGAGACTATTTGGATAATGGGATAACAAATCATTTGTTTCTTTTTTAGAAGTTTTCAGTATTCTCCCAATACTGATGTGCAATTAGCTACCCACACTCTTCCTTGTGCTACCGTTTGGAGGTGATGAAGTTACCAGTCTTCTACATGATGGCCCATTAGCTATTTTAAAGAAAACGACAATGTTTTCCTTTGGTGGAAACTCATTTCAGATTTTCTTCATATTCTTTTGAAGACTGTACAGTGTGTTTAGTATTAATGTGCTGGTATTAAAGGATATGAAAATAATTTCACTAATTTGTGCCATGAAGAAGCTTACATTCGATCAAGGAGATAAAAATAAAAACATAAATAAAAAATAAAAAGTAGTAATTTCATTGCAAGTTCATTTGTAAACAGAGGAAACAAATGCCCACAGGGGAGTCTATTCTCTCAAGATGGTGAGCAACCAATACAGGGAGTGTAAAATTGGCAAATGGGCATGGAACGTGTTTCTCAAAATTTACTTTTCAAGTTAACAGAATTTTGATGTGTTATTTTAGTTCAATTTTACAACAGTATCAGATATTATTATTCCCAACTTATAACTTCATAAGTAGCAGCTCACGATATAATGGCTTTAAGGTCTTTTCTTCTCTGACCATGTTCTGATTCATCAATGTTGCTCTACAATAGCCAAGAATTAAATATACTTTCTAAATATGGTCTGATCAGTGCACAGGCAAGTGACACTACTGAGTCCACTGATTTTAGCACTAATATCTCTGATAATTTGTTCCAGAGTGAAGAGAGTGGAAGGAAAAATAGAGTTGATAGAAGCAGTTGGGTATATGGAGAAAGAAACAGCAAAGCCTGCCTGGAAGACTCAATGATGGCTTCAGAGAGCAGGCAGTGTTGGCTTGAACTGAGATTTGAAAAGCAAGTATTGAAAAGAAAAGTATTCCGGGGATAAATAGTGGGGTCTTCATTCCAAGCACAGGGAGTAATACAACCAGAATACTACCTGTTTAGACACGATGGATGCTTTCCACATTGTGTACAGTCACAAGAACAGGAACAAAGGGGCAAATGGGAGTGAGGTTTGAAAGGGAGATAGAGGACTGACCATTATTATCTTGGGAATTTGGATATGATTGTATAGGCAATTAATATAACAACATAATAACTCATTTTATGTCCTGGAGAAAGACCTGTGTATTTTCCAGACATTAAAAAGGAATGAAAACATGTATAATAGAGATGCGCTCAGCTAAAACAAAACGTCACCTAAATATCAGTAGTTTTTAAGTTGAAATGACAATTTCATACTTTTGTAATTTTACTCCCCATCAGGAACACAGTTACACACTTTTGTGAGAAACAATGGTCTTTTTCATTAAGCTATGCATGATATAGAAGAGTCAACAGGTGCCTAACATGACTGCTTGTGGTTAGGATCACTTTCAAATTTATTTTGGCATAGTATTTCCATCAGAAAATTCTAAGTCAATAATTTTTCAAAAAATTTGTACTTCTATTACAGGCCATTTATTGCAGGCTGTTTACTATGATTTTTTGCTTACAATTTCTTGCCAAATGAAAAGCCCTAACTTAGCTTCTCCCGAACAATTTCAAGCTTTAGCTTCTATAGTACAGCTGTCTACTGCATATCCTAAAATTGGTATCCCTACTGGGAACAACAGGAGACCATGGTGAGGAAAGAAAACACACAGCAATATGTATGAAAAGAGGTTTTTTTGTCTCTTGGTTTTAATGTTCTTTAAGATAGCATGCTGGTTTCCTCTGATGCAAGAAGATTCCTCAAAAGACACTAAATTTAGAGCCTTTAAACAATATTCTGCTCTGTGAAATTCTTATCAAACATTCATTGTTGAGATTTTTAAAATATGGGTTAATAAGTAGTTTCAGACAATAGCAGAACAAAACTACTTATTTTATATTTGGAATATAAGACGAAATTGTATTTGTGTGATACAATGTTAGGGACTATATTGGTTATTTTTACTTGATAGAAGTATGATTTATAGTGTCTTTATGTAGATTGTGATTGTTTCATGTTTTATTGTCAAATTTCCTTGGCTAATAAAGCCACAGATAATGAAGCTGGCACAAGAGATCATTGTCTAGAGTTTTCAAGGTCAATATGTCAATTAAGATCCATGAGCTACTCATTAGGACCGGAAAAAAATGAACATGCTGAGCAAGAGGAGATTACAAGTCTGGGATATCAAACATCTGTATTGACTTATGACAGCGTCAAGTTCTCCCTTTTGTGAAGTGATTTAGAGGGGCAAATTACTTTTTCACTAATTTGACAAAGATGACGCTTTTTAAAGCTTCCTAATATAGGTTCAAAGATGCTTCATCACATACATCCATAAACCATGATACATATATTGCATCAAATTCTCCAAGTACATATTGTCCATTTCATCTAGCAGAAGCATTAATTTGTTTCCTTCATTCATTTGACAAAGACTTATAATTTCCTGAGTATGTACTGTGAATAAAGTTCTGGGTTAGCCAGAGGAGAGGGGGATAAATGAGGTAACCACGATTTCTGTCTCAAATACCCTACAGAGATAGATACTAAGCAATTAAATACATGATCAGTTAATTATAGCTGGTATAAGTGTCACAAAGGGAAAGTGCATGATGTGAGAACATACAATTATTATCATATAGGACCTTCAATGAGAGAATCATGTGGTATGAACATATCCACAAACATAGATATTAATTTACTAACTAAATATAATTGAATATGTATTTATTGAGAACCCACTATATTCCATTCATTCTGTGGGGGTTAAGGATGTAAGAAAATCATACAATGTAATTGGGGAAACAGACATAGGTACAGAAAAATGCTAAAAGCTACAGAAGCACAGATAAAAGGTGGTCCCTGAGATTTAAAAAAGAAGAAGAAAAACACTTGAAAGAGAGAACTGGTTCATTCATTTAATAAAATATTTATTAAACATTTATCATTTTTCCAACTTGGTGCTTGGTGTTAGGGACTTATGTCAATAAAATATAACCCCTGTCTGTAAATGACTCACTTTCTACAGCAGTGGTCGAAACCAGGATGGTTTTCTCCTCAGGGGACATATGACAAAGTCTGGAGACATTTTTTTTTTTTTTTTTGTCATAACTGGGGAGGGGGCACTACTGTCATCTAGTGGATAGAGACCAGAGATACTGTGAAACAGCCTACAATACAAAGAACAACACCCCCAGTGATGAATAATTATATATCCCCAAATGTCAATAGTACCAAGGTTGATAAACCCTTGAGAGCCACAGAGAAATAAGTAACCAATTACAATGCAGTATTATTAGTGATGAAATTGGGCTGTGTTTTAAAAGACTAAGGAAAGTAAAGGAATAAATGTGATGCATTAAGGAGAGTAGGCAAGGAAAATCATTTAACATAGTACACTATTATTGCAAATTTTGGTGAGATTCTGGAAATGCCTGTCAAAATGAAGATAGCAAGGTTAATATAGAATGGATGTGAGAGGGTTTTTGAGAGGTAAAACAAACGTTAATTTATGAAGCAATTATATGATGAAAGTTTGTGAGGTTGAAACAGATGGAAGAAGCAGATGGAAGAGTCAATGCTTTCCTTACAATTTGTTTTGTTTGGGTGGTAGGTTAGATGGTGTTAACATTAATATATATCAGGACAAAGGTGAAAGACAGTTTTGAAAGATATTAATAATGATAATAAAAATAATACTTACATGTTACATGTCAAAGAGTATGTTAGTCACAGCAAACTATTAAATGTGTCATAACCCTTGTTAGGGAGGTAGAGCTATTTAAAGTAAGTAGTTATCTCTAATTTTTAAGAAAGGGCAAGAGAGATTAAATACATCACTCAAGGTCCCATTGCTTATTTGTGGCAACATCCAAACTCCAATTGATATTTACCTTCTGAAGCCAGTGTTGTCAACCTCTATGCTCTACTGGATAAGGAAAGAGAGACTGTAGACCATCTAGGTGGAGTTTTCACAGTTTGGATTTAGATTGCTTGGGTTCTCCAAAAAGTGAAACCTGGCATAAAAGTTTATATACTGCCAGTTTCTTAGGGAATACAATTCCAGGGAAGCAGAAGTGAGGAGAAATTTGAGTGAGACATAGATATACGGAGAGCAAACATTCAATTTTAAGTCAAGCACACTTGATGGTTTGATTGCTGGAATGTCTTCTAAGAGACCATCCTAACTGTTGCATTTCAGGATCGCCCATGGATAAGACAAAAGGGAGAATATTCACCACCTCTCAACAACATTAGTTAAAAATTTGCTCTAAAAACTTTTAACTCTTCTGCCTTTCCTACATTGCTCATCTAGAGATACCAAGTGGGTGTCAGTGGCAACAGAGATGTCTTGAGGCAGAGGCAAGAAAGATTCAGCATGAATGGAAGATAAAACACGATGAGTTGTGCCAGTGAGAATCAATCACAAGGAAAGCTAATGCAAAATAAGAGGCCAAGCCCTGAAACAAATACAACTGGGAAGCTATGCAATGGTGTGTACGAAATAGCTGACCTATCTGCTCTAAATATTACCAGCTTTGTTGCACTCAAGTTATTTCCCCTTCTGGGGTCTTAATTTTCTCATCTTCAAAACGGAGAAAATCATGGTACCTATCCAGTAGTATTGAGAGGACTGGAGGATTTAATATATATTAATAATTTAAAACAGAATGAACATAAACACCAAATGCATTTATCATTTATTATTGACATCACCATCATCGTTGTTGAGAAGGAGAATATCAGCCCCTTAATAGCCACAAATGGGCTGAGTCTAACAGCAAGGCCTGGGTGTTGTTAGAGCTGGCCTGGCACCCACAGTTAAGGGTATAATGTCCTCTTGTTGAATATAAGTTATCTCGGACAAAACACGAAGATCCAACAATGTCACTTTGTGACCATGATGAAGTGAGACAAAAAAACAAAAACTTAATTGATCAAATAGAGAGTACAATAGTCAATACTCCAAAGAGTATTTGAGAAAAATGGATAAAATAGAAGACAGATTACACTGGGCAAATTGATGAGCAGCAGATGGGGAAATCAATCATTTTTAAAGTATGAATGTGAATAAGACAGAGATGGGAATTTAACTTGAGGAAAATGTAGGGTTGCAGGAGAAATTACGTATGACAGGGAGAAGTAAACAGTTAGTTTGCTTTAAGAAAGGCTCTGTGGGAAAGAAGTGTTTGCAGATCCAAGAAAGAGAGGGGAAATCTGATGAAGTAAGTTCTTAAAGTACATAGAAAGGAGAGATAGCAAGAAAATCGTTGGAAAACTAACCCTAAGAAGGAAAAGGTATTTCATTCTCTGAAATTGGAGGAGAAAGTGAGATAAATCCTAGTATCACTGAATATGAAGAATCTGTGATAGAGGGTAAAGAGGGGCAGCAAAGAAATTTCATGACTGTTGACTTGTTTTCTCACTGAGGAAATAATCCAAGACATCTGTTGAAGTTAAAGGATAGTAGCTTGGTAACACTGGGGCAGCCACAACAAAAAAGGGACCTGGAGCCAACAGGAAAGAAAAAGGTATCAGACATTAATAAGTATGCAGCCAACACTTCCTTTTGTGGGCTACAGTAAGAGTGGAAAGTGCGCCCCAAAGGCCTCAGGCACACTGGGAGAGTACAAGGTGATAGAGCACTGCCTGCCTACCCCAAATGCCATACTCTGCTCCTCTATCACGTGCACATCTTTGTACATAATCATGCTGTCAACAAGTCCCACTTCTGGTACTTTGTGTCTCAGCTGAAGAAGATGAATATATCTTCAAGGGAAATTGTCTACTATGGACAGGTGTTTCAGAAATACCCCATGTGGGTCAAGAACTTTGGCACCTGTCTGTGCCATGACCCCCCAGTGGCACTCACAATATGTACCAAGAGTACTGGACCTGACCACTGCAGGTGCTGTTACCCAGTGCTACTGAGACATGGACACCTGGTATTGCACCTGGGCCCTCTCGATCCAGATTATAAAGGTGGAGGAGACTGCAGCCAGCAAGTGCCTACCAGCAGCCAACCAACTCCATGACTCTATGATCAAGTTCCCACTGACCCACCGGGTCTTGCATGGCCAATAGAAGCCATGTTTTACCATGAAGAGGCCCAAAATCTTCTTTTAGATACAGAGCTTCCCTGTCCCTAGGTCTGCCCAAAGAAATGCCTTGGGAAAACCAAAAACCCAAAAAGCCAAACAAACAAACAAACAAACAAACAAAAAAACCTAAACAAAACAAAACAGAGAGAGAGAGAGAGAGAGAGAGAGAGAGAGAGAGAATGCAGTTAAGGCAGAAGATTCTACACTCATAACCCTAAAGGATCTGATCAGTATAGCTATGTCATGTTTCTGTAGAAGTCCTAAGCATCTGAGATGACAAGGAGACACATAAAATTCTTGGACCAATCCCTGTTATCAATGGCAAGTTTTCTGTAGTGAAAGGTGAAGAGGAACAAACGAATAAAAAGTCTTAAGCGAGCACAATTGAAATGAGCGATGACTGTGTCCAGGCCACATAAACAGGAAAACAAAGCCTGCTACAGAATGACCCATTAAAGGAGCTCAATTTCTAGGTCACTGGAGATAGGGAATGGAGAAGACAGGTGGAGATGTAAGGGTGGGGTGGGGTGGGGGATGGCAGCTACGCTCAGTAGCAGTGCCACTGAAGGAATTTGAAGGTTGGAAAGGTAGAGGGTTTCAGATAAAGAGTTTTAAGATTTTGGAAACCAAACAATTATAAAAGATAGTGAGATGCAGACAATGATCTAGAAATTTGTCCTTGAAGTTGGGCAGTGTTATGGAGGGAAGTAACTAGAGAAGAGTCCGAGACCCTAGTGGCCAGGAAAGGTGTTACATGTTAACAGGAGATTAACTTTAAAAAGATTACTAAATATTAGTTATCCTATTTTCTCAGGCCAAATAAGATTTCTAGTACACTATAAAAAGAAGAAGAAAAAGAAAACCCCTTTAATGTTTCATATTATAGTTCAGAAAACTTACATTATTGTATAACAATTTCATTAAACTGCAGTGAGATTTATTTTTACAGAATGCTCATATGCTGCAGATAGACATTACCTTCTGAAGAAGATGTCACATAGACTTGTTTATGCCCAGAGAAGCCACGTATGTAGAAAAAGCCTCACACATCTACTACAGTTTCTGGAAAAGAGTTGAACAATTAGTGGTTACTATGATGGAATTTAAAACAGATTCAAAAGATATAAGAAGCTACATTGTCAAAGGAATGGTATATAATTCTTGTGCTTCTTTACGTATGAGATCTTTTCTAAAAATTTTTTTGATGTTTAGTTATTTTTGAGAGAGAGAGAGAGAGAGAGAGAGCGCAAACAGGGGGAGACACAGAATCCAAAGTAGGCCCCGAGCTCTGAGCTGTCAGCACACAGCCCTACACGGGGTTTGAACTCATTGACCGTGAGATCATGACCTGAGCTGAAGTCCAATGCTTAACCAACTGAGCCACCCAGGTGCCCCTCTA